>NW_017806029.1:695870-707733 GCF_001891065.2 Hippocampus comes
CCCCCTGCAGCAGCAGGTCACTTGACTAGTGTTGCGTGTTTGCAGTCGCGATAGTTAACATTGAGACCTTGCAAAAAAAAAAATATATAAAAATTAAAAAAAAAAAATCGCGTGCCTTTTCCATAGAGGTTATTATTTAAATTACTAAGTATTGATTTGGTAGTTTGGACACTCAAATTGTCACTCAAGCAATATGTCCTGTTGCGCCCCTGCTATCTGGTGTGCCAATAAATAGACTAAATCTAACAGAGTGTTTATTTTACAAATAGGTATAGCAAACTTAACCATGTCTACGTACATACATGAAATATATATTTACACTTACAAGTTTCAGGCAGCCCGGTGGCCAGTGGTTAGCGCGCCGACCTCACAGTGCAGAGAGGTACGGCGTTCAATTCCAGCTCCGTCCTCCCCGTGTGGAGTTTGCATGTTCTCCCCGAGCCTGTGTGGGTTTTTTCCGGGTACTCCGGTTTCCTCCCACATTCCAAACAAAACATGCATGGCAGGCTGATTGAACACTCGAAATTGTCCCCAGGTGTGAGTGTGAGCATGGATGGTTGTTCGTCTCTGTGTGCCCTGCGATTGGCTGGCAACCGGTTAAGGGTGTCCCCCGCCTACTGCCCGAAGACAGCTGGGATAGGCTCCAGCGACCCTTGTGAGGATAAAGCGGGTCGGAAAATGGAAAATTACAAGTTTCATCCAAATACTATTTAGCTATGCTCAATAAAGTCGGGCAATGGCAGCTCAGATTAATCACAATGTACCATACAGGTATATAATTTTTAAATAATTGTAAACTAATATTGTAAACCTATAACAAAGGCGCACAGACATTTTCTATTTTGCTACCCATTTCTCTTCAATCATTGCTGCTGAGTTTTCAAAATTATCATTGCATACCTTGTCATGATACTACCTTTGTCTGTTGTGTGTTTTAGCTGGGAAGATTTTGGCAAGCTACTCGACTGTAACTTACAAGTTTCAGACAAATACTATTTCGCTTTGCTCAATAAAGTCGGGCAATTGCAGCTCAGATTAATCACAATGTACCATACAGGTATATAATTTTTAAATAATTGTAAACTAATATTGTAAACCTATAACAAAGGCGCACAGAGATTTTCTATTTTGCTACCCATTTCTCTTCAATCATTGCTGCTGAGTTTTCAAAATTATCATTGCATACCTTGTCATGATACTACCTTTGTCTGTTGTGTGTTTTAGCAGGGAAGATTTTGGCAAGCTACTCGACTGTAAATGTTGAAGAGTTTGCACGCTTTTGGTTGCTATGGATAACATGTTAGAAATGTTGACAGAGTGGTGACCGACTAGATTTTGCCAGGCGTCCATACTCTGATCTGAAGTCCCAAACACCGGTTATGTTGGTTGTGGAGTCAATCTAAGGGGTTGTCCATGCAGAATTTTTTTAAACAACATAAAAAAAACTCCAAAGTTATTTGGGCGGGTAATAATTTTATCTGGGGGTGCGGGTGGTGAACACCCTCGAAAATGTGCTTAATGATGCCACTGGATCAAGAAAGAAAAATGTATTGAATCAGACACAGGCATTGACATTGGCATCTTACTATATTTTTGCACCCTTGCACACAGAACTAATTGAAACCAGTTTTGGTAATGGAGTTACAAATTGTCACATGGGTGAGGCTGTCACATTCGCAATGTGGAGTCAATCTAAGGGGTTGTCCATGCAGAATTTTTTTAAACAACATAAAAAAAACTCCAAAGTTATTTGGGCGGGTAATAATTTTATCTGGGGGTGCGGGTGGTGAACACCCTCGAAAATGTGCTTAATGATGCCACTGGATCAAGAAAGAAAAATGTATTGAATCAGACACAGGCATTGACATTGGCATCTTACTATATTTTTGCACCCTTGCACACAAAACTAGTTGAAACCAGTTCGGGTAATGGAGTTACGAATTGTCACATGGGTGAGGCTGTCACATTCGCAATGCTCCCAAACCCATCTCCTTATCCTTGCTTACTGTTTTGGTCTTCAACTTAAAATGTCATGTTGTGAAGTTGACATAGCTGACATGTCTGAATGTGTCTCCTGGAAGAGCCCATGTGGTGGAGGGGTATAAAAGTATCCCCCCCAAAAAAGCGGGCAGGTTCAAGACATCGCAGGATCCGAGACAATCTGATCAAGGACAGGCAGACTATTTATACACAGAATGGGCCACTCGTAGAGACTGTCACCATCACGAGGAAACACAAGAGCAGAAAAATAGCTTCTGAAACAAGATGAAACAATTGTTACAAAAGCAAAAGGCAGGACTAAAAACTGAGAATTTGACATAAGCGATATGAAACTCTAGTTCACACTGTCGGGCATGATGCCCAATTCAGACTTTTTGTTAAATCCAATCTTTTTATATACTCGTTCACATAACAAAAACAAATGGATCTTCTAATGTGAATGCATCATTGCAGCGCGTGATAAATGAACCATCAGTGTGGCTGAATTACGACGAGCAACACTCATGTCCACTTAATACTTCATGTTTCAAGTGGGATTGAAGTCAAATGTAAAGTCAACACTGTTACTCAAAACTATGCAGATTCACGGCCGATTGCCAGTAGCTTCCTTCCACATCCTCCTCGGATAAGCGTTCATACTGCAGATGCATGACAGACATATTTTATATTCGAATCGAAAAAAGTCCCAGGTTGGATTTAAAACAAACAAAAAACAAAAAAACATCGGAATTGTCCTGTTCACATTGCATGAAAAAAATCAGATAGGTGTCACTAAGGCAAGGGTGTCAAACTCATTTTTGTCGTGGGCCACATTTTAGTTACCCTTGGAGGGCCAGTATGACTGAAATCAAATAAAAAAAGTCAATAATAACGGTTTATTCAACTATTGTTGAAGTTATTCTCGTGAGTGGTTTGGGTCCAAGAAAAACCTTACAATTTATCTCTTATTTATTATTATTATTATTGAGAATTTAAAATTTTGTTCGACATTTTAGAAAGCATCATGGAAGTTGACACGTTTGATTTGCTTTCGCGGGCCACATCTGGCCCCCGGGCCTTGAGTTTGACACCTGTGCACTCAGGGGAAAAAAAAAATCAGAATTCAGTTGCAGTGTGACCTAATATTAAATAATTATATTTTCGAGCTTGCCCAAACCACTCAGCCCAGCATCAGGGATAAATTCAAGTCATTTAAAAAAAACAAACAAACTATGTACCAATTAAAAAAATACTGCTTAAATGTTAGTTGTCGGAAGGATGACAACGAAAGGATTTTCAATAATATGCGTTGTGTGCAATATAAAATGAGTTTAACGAACAAAGGTGGTACTGTCGTTCTATTTATCAGGACATGGCTGAATTGAATATGGGCCTGAGCAATATTGTCACTTCTGAGAATACAAATGTACTTGTTGTTGTATCCACGACAAATCCGACTTAAGAGTTTTATTGTCTTGATTTGTGCTGCTTGTCCTTGTCTGTGCTGCGCTATTTTATCATGACAGGTGTGTGTGTGTGTGTGTGTGTGTGTGTGTGTGTGTGTGTGTGTGTGTGTGTGTGTGTGTGTGTGCGCGCGCGCCGCATGTGTGTGTGAGCTTGCAGATGGCCCTGTAGCCTAATGTCCTTCTATGGGGGTATGGGGGAGACCGTCGCGATTACTTCTCAGGAACGGCCTGCACACACATAGAATTTACAAGAACGACTAAATAAGAAGCCATGTGCGCTTCATCTATCAGATGATTTCAAGGCCAAAAAAAAAAAAAAAAAAAATCAAAAATCCTTGATGGCGGATGGCATACATGTCTTAGTTGTGCGGATACTGCCTTATATTACAACGGGAATACTTTTTTAGCGGATTTGGAATGATATGCTGGACAAACGCACGTAGTATTGAAATTTTGCAGTGAGTTTATTTTTGTGAGAAAAAAAAAATGTACAAAATCATTTCTTGCACTTCATGTTGTTTCTTGTTTAGCGGTTTTGTGCCGTCCTTGAATCGTCATTTTTATGCATGAGAGCCATTTGCACTGGGAAAAAAAAAAAAATGCAGTTTGCGGTTATTTTGTTGTTTGCTTCAAAACCTTTGTTGTCTTGTTAGGATAGTACATCTTTTATACATGCTATGATCAAAAATGAAATATACCTCTGCACATTTACGTCGATATTTACAGCATTTCCTAACCTGATATAGGACAAAAATGCTGTTTTGAATATGGACATACATGTACAGCAGTGCAAAATATGTGCTGACGGTCCTATGTGGCCCCTCCAGCAGGGGGCTCTAGAGGGCAGGTGACCCCGGGAATCCACCTGGAGGTTATTTGCGCCCACCGCATCTTTGGCGTTATGTATCACCCATGCAAGCCTGAGTTGCAAAAGAACATTTTGCGTACCTTCTATTACGGCTCGAAGGCAAATCAGTGTAATAAGAACGTGAGTTTAAATATTTATCTGTGCTCTAGTTCTGCACCGTAAGGCACTCTCTCTGCTAAGTGCACTTGGAATGCAGATCAATACAGAGCTTAGTTACTTGTGGACGCTGATGTCTAAGCATGGCATCTGTGTTGGTGTTCATTTCAGGATGTTCCACCGGCATTCCTCTCCATAAACAACTGCCATTTTTTTTTTTTCAACACAAGAGTTGTATTTGATTTTTTTGCTGAATGTTTTCATCATCTTTTTGCAGCTAATTGTTTCTGTTTTCAAAATGTTATGATTGAAATGTTAACGAATTCAAATGAATGGTGTCGGGGGGCCGGGGGGGTTCCCCCCCTCTTCAGCGCCATTGTCATATTCGGCAAACGAATGAGGCCAAGAGATGAGCGGTTGTTCATTTTCAGGCATTAATTGAACAGTCCACTAGAAAAGAACTCATATCATGGATGTAACGATTCGTGTTTTTTCTGAAGTACATTTTCTTCGTTTTTCAAGATACTCTCATTATCTGTGGTTCGCCTTTGGAAAAGGATTATATGAGCGTGAGGCATGCGTCAGGCACTCGTTTGGAGTTTGTTTGTGTTCGTTCTCAACTTATTGTGCCCATCCTGTCACTTCGGTATTGTCCTAAATCCACCAAGAAGAACAATGCTGTCCATGTAAGGCCATGCCGAATAGCCTGGGGAGAGGACGAGACCTGTTTGTGTTACACCACCACTATAAACACACACACACACACACACACGATTGTTTAGAGCAGCATTTCACACAATAGGAAGACTGCCATGGAATGTACAAAATGGAAGTGATATTTGCAGAAATTAAAAAGTAATGCCTTGCATGTTTTCTCCGTACCTGCGTGGGTTTTCTCCGGGTACTCCGGTTTCCTCCCACATTCCAAAAACATGCATGGCAGGTGAATGGATCACTCCAAATTTTCCCTCGGTGTGAGTGTGAGCGCGGATGCTTGTTTATCTCTGTGTGCGCTGCGATTGGCCGGCAACCGGTTCAGGGTGTCCCCCGCTTACTGCCCGAAGACGGCTGGGATAGGCTCCAGCACCCCCCGTGACATTTGTGAGGATAAGCAGATCGGAAAATGGATGGATGGAGCGTTCATCAGAAACAGCCAGACAGAGGTTCAATGTGAAGAAGCCTCCACCTGACCCGCACCGCAGTGCCGACACTTGCAGAGAGGATGTGCTTTGTATTCTATTAGTGCTGTTGGGTGCAAAAACGTATGAAAGGAGTAAAGTTAAAAAAAAAAAACGGTGATATTGACTGCCTCTTGTCACTCCTCACTTCTGTTCCTCACTGCAGTGCTCTTATGTAATCTGCTCACTCGTCGCCAAATGTTCCAGTGCAGCGTGCGCGCAGCAGGAGGAAAGGGGCAAACATGTTTGGAGTACCTTTAAAGCCGTGACTTAATAATTGTCATGTTGCGTTGTTGCTCTTCGACCAGTGGTTCTTAATTTGGTTTCGATCGAACCCCAGGGGTTCGGTGAAACGGTCTCAGGGGTTCGACGTAGCCCATTGATGTTAAGACACACCCGACTCAACATGTCAATTAGTTATGACGCGCTCACTTGGCCATCACTGGCTGCAGATGATCTGCTCAGTAGTCAAAGTGTGACTGTCGTGATAGTACGTCATTTGATTTTTTTTTTGTTGAGCAATAAAAAAGAAAGTGATCGGACGAACATGGCCCACATGGATTCAAATGCATCACAGAACGTGATGGGACTCAGCATCCTATCTGCATGATTTGTCATGCCAAGTTGAGCAACTCTAGTCTGGCGGCGGCAAAACTGAAGGAAGACTTCTTGAATCTGATTTTTATTTTTCAGTAACAAAGGGTTCGGTGAATGTGCATATGAATTGGTTGGATTTGGTACCTCGAACAAGGTTAAGAAGCACTGTTTTAGACTGTTGAGATAGGCACTTTGGTTTTATCCCATGTTCGATGTACGTACGTGTGGAACAATGAAATTATTCTTCTGAAATCATTACAAACTGCACTAAAAAAAATTTCTCTGCTGTTTGCCACAGTTGATGCATTAAAACAAAAGTAAGAGTAAGTTTATCCTCGGCCTAATTTCTACATCTAAGTCCAATCAGAACCAGAATCAATTTTATTGTCATTGTTAGTGAAAGGTGCCGTACATTCACAACTAGAATTTTATTACATTTTTTTTCCCAGTCTTACCTGAAACATAAATGCTTCCAAGAAAAATACAATGTAAAATAGACCAAAGAAAATAAGCAATTTGCAAGGATCTAATGAAGAACCAAATGACGTGCTGCTTGAAGAGTTCCAATAGATGTAAGACGTCTGTACTGGAATATTTTCAATGGCCTTCAAAATCGCTATCATTCAGCCTCTTCTAAAGACGAGCACTCTTGACGTCAGGTCTGCCATTCGTTGATAAACTCTGACTTTATCCTGTCTAGTCATGCTTTTCATATTTTCCAATCACGCGTTTTACCACAGCACAGTACTGAGACAACTCTGATCCAGATGACAAATGATATCCGGCCGAACACAGAAGCAGACATCAGTTCTGCTGAAACTGCGCGCTTCATTTAATAACACAGGCTATCTGTAATCATATTAAAAGCGCTTGTTGGAAATCTTTGGTACTACTTTAAAAACTTCTATTGTTCAATAGGTACAGCATATTCTTCCCTTTAAGTCCTTCTATAATACGCCGCTACGGCGTAAACATCTCCTATGAGTGATGAAATGTGAGGTATGCGCGCGGTTCTTGCTAGCATCACGCGAGCAGTGTGGGATGAGTTCATGATTGTTCCCGCAAGTTAGTGACGGGAGACTTTCCATTTCAGTGATTTCCAGTTCCTGTGGATAATTTTTTTTTTTGGGGGGGGGGGTATGGTGGGCCGTGAGGAGAAAGTAAAAAACAAGCTAATTGTTGACGTCTTCAAAGCTAACAGGAGGGGGGATCATGGAATTAGTAGTGAGTGACGGGAGACTTTTCATTTCAGTGATTTCCAGTTCCTGTGGATAATTTTTTTTTTTGGGGGGGGGGGTATGGTGGGCCGTGAGGAGAAAGTAAAAAACAAGCTAATTGTTGACGTCTTCGAAGCTAACACGAGAGGGGATCATGGAATTAGTAGCGCCGCCCTCCCCTGTGACGTAGGATCGTGATTCGGTGACATCTTTTCAAAAGCGTTTGATTGGTGTGCGGTTCCGGGTGTGATGGAAATACGTTCGGTCTATTTTCGATACCGCTTATCCCCATTAGGGTCGTGAATGAGCTAACTTTGGCTGAGAAGTGGCATATGCTAGACTGGTTTCGAGTCAATAATTCATCATTTTAAATCCTGATCTTTGTTCGCTGATTGAAGAAATCGAATGGTTCTGCTGCTTTTTTTCCCCCCAACTTCATTTCAAGTTAGCAAATGTGCTTTCTTGGTCACACAACTGTCTTCTCAGAAGTCCCTGTCATGTGACTGAAATCAAATTGCGAGGAATTGCGTTTGTTTTTTTTTTTTCACGGACTTTATGATTTGTTGTCATTGTAAATTGTAAATCAGCGGAACTACTGTCGCTTGAATGATGTGAATCAACTTGAGAGATTTTGTGTGCAGCGGTATCTGGCCATTAAGTGGGTGTACACTCCGCTCTCTGCTCTGATTACATCATCAATGATGCATCCCAACCTCCACACTCACTTGCTCACTCTCGCTTTGCCAAGCTTTTAAATCCTCATCCGCTGACCCGCCCACCAGCAATTTTTGTGTTTCAAATCCCCAAGGCTGTGCAACACTTTTCTTTTGAGCGCCAAACAAACACACACACATCTAAATATAGTTGCAGCGCGATTTGAATTGGGTGGAATTGATTGAGATGTAATTAAAAGGTTTGAAAACAAAAATTCTATTTTTGGCCTTATTTGAAACGGAATTTCAATGAAGGTCAAAATTGAAACATAGGTTAATCTTCTATGTTGGGTTCATATTTTTATATCCGACTCCAGAGGAGTAGTGCCTCACTGGTCATTCATCTCACTGCATACGTTTAAGGCGTAATGAGTAAGCGTTCAGTGATTTCCGTCACATTTGGCAGCTCTGTGTGCAAGCCACGTGACCGCTGCTCTTATGCCCTTATGCCCTTATGCCAGTAATGTTCCAAAGCGCTGAGAAGGCAGTATGAAAGCGGCAAAATGAATGAGGGAGCGCTCACACTGGGTCCGTATTATTGTACTGTGCTTGCTTGTCATCCATCAGTCGTCCTCCTGGCAAATGTATAGAATGTGCTGCACTCATTTGTACTTTGGCATTTCATCACTTTGCAACTTTCTTGACTTTGTGCATTATATTTATATATGCGGATGGCGGTTGTCTGGTTAGCATGTCTGCCTCACAGTGCAAAGGTACAGGGTTTCGATTCTGGCCCGGACCTTCTCGTGTGGAGTTTGCATGTTCTTCCCCATGCCTGCGTGGGTTTTTTTCCCCGGTACTCCGGTTACCTCCTGCATTCCAAAAAACATGCATGGCAGGTTAATGGAACACTGAATTGTCCTGCGGTGTGATTGTGAGCGCGACTGGTTGTTCGTCAATGTGTGCCCTGCGATTGGCTGGCAACCAGTTCAGGGTATCTTTATTGGTCACACTTGACTGAAGGCATGCTTTCGTTGTCTTTACAATGACAAATGTACTCTGTGTGTGTGTGTGTGTGTGTGTGTGTGTGTGTGTGTGTGTGTGTGTGTGTGTGTGTGTGGGTGTGCGGGTGTACTTAGAATGATGAGGTGGTCCTACAGTGTTCAGCCACAATCCATAAGGAGCAACAGAAATTCTGCCTGGCTGCCGAAGGCTTCGGAAACAGGCTGTGCTTCCTTGAATCCATCTCCAACTCCAAGGTACCGATTGGATCTTTACGCTTTTTCATTTTCTACAAGAGTATACCAATACAGATGTGTCAACAATGTGCAAATGTGCAGACAAAAAAAACCCAACATTCTGTTCTTTCTCAGAATTGATACAATTTCATTTGAGGTTAACTTGGAGTATGAATTAAAATGCAACACTTTTTTGTGTTCGCAATGAGCCAAAGTTCAATCATTCCAAAGGTTTGCGATGAAAAAGACGGCGTGAGAGCCTGTTCGCCACTGCTTGTAGCGAACCTTTTTTTTTTTTTGGTTGTCGTTTCAGAATGTCCCTCCAGATCTGTCAATCTGTACTTTTGTGTTGGAGCAATCACTGTCAGTTCGAGCCCTTCAGGAGATGCTGGCCAGTACTGAAGAGAAGACTGGGGGAGTGAGTTGGAAAATATTTACAAAAAAACAAAAAACAAAAACAAAACAAAATAAAAACCACATGAAGAGTAGCAGGAGTTTCCCAAAACGTAACATTTTAGGCCAGGTGTGTCAAACCTCAGGCCTGGGGGCCAGATCTGGCCCGCCACATCATTTTATGTGGCCCGCGAAAGCAGATCAAGCCTGTCACATTCAATGATGCTTTCTAAAATTGATTTTTTTGATTTTACTTTTTTATATGGTCTCCCATAAGAGAAACTTGTCTCGGAGGACACAATTTTAAATTGTCATATGTAATAAATAAAAGAGATGTTGGAAGTATTTTCTTGTTTCCAAACCCCTCATGATAGTAATTTAAACAATAGTTGAATCAACGTTTTTTGTTGACTTCTTGATATGGTTTCAGTTATAACGGCCCTCCAAGTGAAACGGTAACTAAAATGTGGCCCGTGACAAAAAATGAGTTTGACACCCCCTGTTTTAGGCAGTTCAGCAGTAGTTCAGTCAGTTTTGCATCAATAAAAAAACGAAAAGAAACCTTTTTGGTGGAGGTTGTAAGACAATTATAAAAGACAATTATAAAACAAAAATGATGAAGGCAATTATAAAAGGAAAATAGGTACAAAAAAATAAACTCTGTGATAATTAATTTCGTTTTTAATTTTGTGTAGTTATTTTTAAATTTCTGTTTCAAGCTGGTACGGCAAATAGTTTGGAATTTTTCATGATTTTGTGGTGGTGTGCAGCCCTGTATCCCTCTAGAATTGGTTTGCCCAAGCGCTAAGCATAACTTCACATTCAGGACCCAAATAAGACTAATCTGTAATAAATAGGGTTGGGAATCATTTGAATTTGGATGATTCCGGTTCCGATTCCGGTTCCTCAATTTGATTCCGGTTTCCAATGATTCTCAATAAAAATAAAAATAAATAAATAAACGAATACATTCATAAATAATTAATAAAAATAAAAATAAATTAATAAATAAATAAATAAACGAATGCATTCATAAATAATTGCATGGTTTAAATGAGGGAGCGAAAGATTTTTTTGGGGCGGGGGGAATTCAATCATTTGAACTTCTCTGTTTTTCGATTTCACAATCTTTTTACTGTTTTTTTTTTTTTTTTTTTAAACCAGTATATTAACCCTTTCAGGGACAGCGGTTACTACAGTGGACAGGGTGCATGAAAGGGTTCATATCAAACCTATACATTTGAAATGTTCACAGGAGGGCTTTATTTTTTCCGAACCTCAAGAAAATACAATCACGCAGCAGGTACTCCAATCGCTACTGAATACCTGTTTATGTGGTCCCCTAATATTGGTTTTCTATAGATTATCGGTAGCTGTGCAATACCCAAGAGAAGGTACCCAAAGACCAGTGAGTCCCATTCCCTTGTGCGCTCGCTCTTGTGTCCAAAAATTCTACATTTACTTTAATGTACTTCAGTTCATCCATCCAGACCTGACCTGAAAAACTGCACTCAACCCCACTCACCCATTCCGAATATGCTTATATTTATATTTTATAATTTATATTTACTAATATACTTTTGTTCTTCTACTTCTCCCTTTCATCATTTTTGCTTCTGTAAATTGGGAATTTCTCCATTGTGAGACAAATAAAGGTTTTCTTATCTTTTCTATGACAGCAATGCATGACAGGAAAAATAAGTAAAAGGTCTTCCAATAGATTGCAAAAGGTAAACTTAACCAAAAGATAAACAAACCTGTTGCCATTTCTGCAACAGAATAATAGCTTTGTGTTCAACTAAACTGGGCCAGATTTCAAACCTAGTTGGTAAATAAGTGAGCAAATTAAAACGAGAGCATCATTATGATTATTTCAGTCTATATACTTTTTGTGGTATTTTTGTTCAGTGACGTGCTGGCAGATTGAATTTAAAATTGAGTGAATGTCGGAAAACACTGCATAATGCCCTTTTTTTCTCACCACAGATGTTGGGATTGTGTTTTTGGCTGATTCACACTTGTTGTTCTTTGTTCCTATCATTTCCTTTTACCAGACGATCCAAGGGGGTGGTCATCGCACTTCGTTATATGGCCACGCGATCCGTCTACGCCACTCTTACAGTGGAATGGTCTGTACGCACACCGCTAGAATTCCCGCGTGACATTTCCCACCCCCC
>NW_017806029.1:709435-724422 GCF_001891065.2 Hippocampus comes
GCTAGAATTCCCGCGTGACATTTCCCACCCCCCGTGACCTTTTGTTCTTTCATGTTTCGGATGAATACACGCATTGATTGTGGATATTGTGTTTGTGCGCAGTACCTGTGTTGTCTATCCACCTCTCGATCGTCCACAGACAAATTAGCTTTTGATGTGGGGCTGCAGGAAGACACTACAGGTATTTGCGGAAAATGAATCTTTTATCACCTTTCTCTTTGGTTGAGTTTTAAATAAATCTTTTCACATCGATTTCTCCCTTTGATTCAAGTTTAAATAAATATTTAGCCAGCTCTCAATGAATCATTGGCTTTTGTATTCGCAATGACATAACTGAATGATGACGGGGTATAATATTGAACAAAATCTTTTTGTGAGTCATGTTTTGACCTTCTTTATGTTCAGGTGAGGCATGCTGGTGGACCATTCATCCAGCATCAAAGCAACGTTCCGAGGGGGAGAAGGTTAGAGTGGGGGATGATCTCATTCTTGTCAGCATCTCATCTGAGAGATATCTGGTAATTGCCTTCTGCATGTGGGAACACAAAATACGTGACGAGGAAGCTCAAATATACCGTTGCGAGAACGAAGTCGACACATTTATTTTAGATGCTGCCGGGTTTTTGCAATATAAAAGATTGGAACCTTGGAAAATGTTACAAAATTGGAATCACCACTCACATGACCGAAACCTATCCAACACAATTGAAAAAGAAAAGGGAATGCATCTTTTTGAAAGAGGCACTAACAATAAACGCTTGAGCAAGAGGGCCTGATTGATGGGTAAAAGTTCACATGCAGGATTTTGTGTCAGACAGCAGAATTCATTGTTGCATTAATCACAACGTTGTCCAGGTCCTGAAGCAGTAAGCAGCCCCAGACCTCCGCACTGCCTCCAACATGTTTATGAATGGCACGGTATTCTATCAAATGCAGTGTTATTTTTACAGAAGATGGTACACACATTACAAAAACTGCAACTTGTGTTTAATCGGCCCACAGAATATATCTCAAAGTTTTATGCATCATGACGTTTTTTGGTGTGTGTGTCTGTATCAGAATATGGGAATATCGCATGGACACAATTGCCCATTGTCTTTTTTTTTTTTTTTTTTTTAACTCTACTGCGCTTTACTTTGTATTGTCCTTCACCAACAACCTTTTTTGCCTTGGGAGACCACGCCTGGGGCATTATGTCTCTTTCAACTTTAAGGCTCACTGCTACACACAGACCAAAAAAAAAATGGCCTTGAGGTTATTATTGAACAAAATGTGGGAAAAAAAAAAACATTTAGTGTAAACTGAATTGCATATTTAGGGAAAATGTATCTGAATTTTGATTCATGTGTTTGTGTTCTTCTAGCATCTATCCTATGGCAATCAGTGTCAAAATGTAGATGCCGCCTTCCAACAGACGCTGTGGACCGTTACTCCCATCTGTTCCGGCAGTGAAGTGGCACAAGGTACGGAAATCTTTTTCCATCACTCTTTGTTGATCACTTTACATGATACACTGCACTGTTTTATTTCGGCCAGAGCACAAGGCGATGCAAAGGCAAGCTTAGATCACTGTGTAATGGATCATCATTCATTTTGTGTGTTGTAGTGCTGGATCTCAGCCAGTTTCCACTGACAAATAAGACTGTTGATACATGGAGTGCACAAAAAAAAAACGTTTCCCATGGATTGCAACCCTTTGACAACGTCCGATACCAGTTTCGCTGCCCTCTTAGGGCCTTTTTACTATCAGGAGCTAATAGGCATGCAGGACTGACATAATTTTTCTCCCAGTAAACGATATCCATGAAAATGACTCTCATATGCCCATTTTAGGATTTATATTGTAACACACAAGCACAAGGTCCTCGGTACACCATTCTAATTACCGTCCACACAGAACATAAATAGCAAAGCAGAGAAAATTCATTTAATTTCATCTAATTACTGCTTTGTTATTCTAGGTTATTAGTTACAAAAAAAACCCCAAAAAACATTTGAACAAGCGTTAAACAGAATTAATGGATGGCTTGTTTTGGGAGATTGGATATCAGCCAACGTGACTCAGTCATGGGTCATGCTTACCAGCTGTTGGTTTCAAAAGCGCAATGTCCATGTCAGAATTAATGCTATAATAATTCACTTGATTCTGCTATCCTCCCCATGACAGAGCAACAACACCAACCAGATAACTGAAATAAAATCGGAATTAATTGTCGACGAGGCATTCTGGCTTCCTGCTTCTCTGATGTCATGTGTGTGTGGTACGCCCCATACATTTATTCATTTTTCTTTCATTCTCTGCTTAACCCCCCCCCCCCCCCCCCCCCCCCCCTTTCCCCACCTTTTCCGAACCTTTCTGCAGGTTTCTTGATAGGCGGGGATGTCTTGCGCCTCCTTCATGGTCATATGGATGAGTGTTTAACTGTTCCTTCTGAAGACCACGGGGAGGAGCAGAAGAGGTAAGATGCACGTGTACATCTGTAATGTAAAGGATTTTTTTTTCTGGTGGGTGGTCATCACTGTTATTGCTTCAGTATAGAAACTACTCGGGGTGATCCGCAATATCCACAGTTAGGTTCATATCACGTGATATTGGTTGCGGTTTTCAGTTCAATTTGGTAGATGTGGACTCTCAGGAAAATCAAATTTGTCTCACGTTAATGCTTGAAAGAATGAGGCACGCCAACATTTGGCATGTCATTGTGACAGGATGAGGTTAAAAACTGGTCAGATTCTGGCTGCAGAAAAAGGAGATATTAGTAGAGACAACGTGCTTTTATTTGTGGGAAAAAAAATATAATATTGAAAAAAAAATCCTTAAAACTAATCATTAGTGACCGTGATTAAAATGCAGTGGAATCTTTTTTAAAAGCATAAATGTAAAAATGGCTTCTCAAGCTCTCTAATTCCAGACTTGTTTGCACAAAAAAGAGGAGACAGCATGTTGGCTTTGGAGTTCTTAAGCATCTTTTTGCATCAGAAGATGATCACGTTCATGTAATACAATGGTGTCAAACTCAAGGCCCGGGGGCCAGATCTGGCCCGCCACGTCATTTTATGTGGCCCGCGAAAGCAAACCAAACATGTTGACTTCTATCATGATTGCTAAAATCTGGACCAAAATCTCAACTTCTCATATGTAATAAATAAGAGAGATATTGTAAGCATTTTCTTGTTACCCCACATTACAGTTGCTTAAACAATCGTTGAATCAACCAAACTGTCACTTCAGTGTGGCCTGCGACAAAAATGAGTTTGACACCCCAGATGTAATGGATAACAAATACATATTAGTGTCACATCAAAAAACTTTTTGTTTCGTAATTGAGGGATTAAGGGATTTGCAGTCCTCTTAGCTAAAAACAACCTACATCCTTAATCTACTATCTAACATCTGTTTATGAAGGACGATTTAATTTATGAAGGACTAATTAATCATGAAACATACAATTGAAATCCATAGTTAGAAGAGAATAAAACAAAAGTTACAGCACCGAACCTTGAATTAGTGCATGCAAAATAATTTACTTTTACAGCCATGTAGGATATTTGTAGCGGAGAGCGAAAATGATATTAATAGTTTTACCTTGCTTAGTTTTCTTTTTACTGAGGTGATATTGTGCTGGTTTTTTTTTACAATTTGTTTTAGTTATAAGTAGTTCTAGCTGTTTCATCACTTTTTCCATGCATGATCTTACAAAAAAGTTCTTTTAATGTGTTGCCAAATATTGACCTTTAATCGTAAATTAATGTTCTCTCAATGACACTGCTAATTCTTTAATGCGAAAGAGTAATGACATAAAGGAGTCTTTTGAACATTTCAAAATGTTGACAAACTGCAGTGTATGATACTTATTATTATTATTATTATTCTTATTTTCATCAACAGAACAGTGCATTATGAGGGTGGAGCAGTGTCGAGTCATGCCAGGTCCCTGTGGCGGTTAGAGACACTACGGGTTCTGTAAGTGTTTAGAAGTGTAAATACGTCCCTAACAACAAACACATTCATAACCTGATCACAATTATAGATATACAGTAGTCCTGTATATATTAGAGCCCGACTGATTTGGGATTTTGGGGGCTGATAACAAGATTGGGGGCAACAAAAATATCACATATATCGACCGATATCAGCTCTATTGAGCGATAGCTGATATATCGGCCGAAATATGAAATCTGCTTGGCTCTCGGCGAAGACGGCCGCTTTTTGCTCTGCTCGGTTGTGTGTCTGTTCCTCAACTGTTGAGTGACTTTTTTTTTCTACATTAACTAATATTATGCAAGTATAATTCATTCAAAAATTCCCCTTTAAAAATTTACTTTGAATTCCTGAGTGTAAAAACTTTTTCAAGTTTGATTTTTTTTTTTTTTCAAGTAAATATTGCTCCAGTTTTTTTTTCCAGTGTAAAATTTACTGTGAATATTTTACCCTCAAAATTGACTGTTTTGGAAATATAGGGTCTTTTTAGAGTAAAATGTACTGGATGAAATTTACTGTGGATGATTCAAGGCAAAGAAGCAGAACACCACTCATTTAAAAAAAAAAAAAAAGAACTTGAATTGGGACCACTGTCAATGTAAGGAATGTAAACTGTAAACTCTGTAACAGGATTAACAGTTGCCTAAATGCTTATTCATCTCATATCGGCCACCATACACTGAGCTATGCGTCGAAATCTGATGTGGCATGGTCCATCGCAAAAAAAAAAATTAAATTAAATAAAAAAATGGACCACTTGTCACACTCAAGCATTAGGCAATTTGATACATGGACGCTCTGCTTTGAGAACGTGAAGCAGGTAAATGTGGATTTTGAATAGAATCATGTACTTTGTGATCTTGGCATAGTATTTGGCATTAGTGTTGCTTAAAAGTCACTTTTTCAGAAAAAAGTGCCAGTTATTACTTTTTTTTTTTCTTCAAATTTGAAGGACATTTTTGAAGATGGCCGCCGGATGGGCGCCTGTTATTTGGTTTTCCTCAGAAACCATGGAGCAATTTTTGATATAAGCATGACATTTGGTAGGATGAATTGTGAATCCTTCATTTTGGGCTTTTTTTTTTTTTCAGGAATATCCCAGATATTGTCTTGTTTTGTTGAATGAACTGCTGTATATACAAAGACTGTTTATCACTGAATCACTCTGTCAGAACACGCTCTGCCTCCCACCCCTGCCCGCACAAACACACATTTCAGGGTTTACGGGAATCATGTCCCCGTGAAAGTCCTTGTGTCATCATTTTTGTGTCCTATCCATTACCGGTAATGTCCATTACACTCTCTACACCAAAGGTCACGCTCTAACAAGTACGGCATTTGTCTGTGGAATGATTTGCCTTCTCCTCTGTGGTACCCCAGTACGGAGATCTAATTTTATATCTGTTCTTACAAGCTCAGTTTCATTGCCATCCCAGCAAAGTTAAATGTTTAGGGGCAGTACTTTACAATCGGCTAAATTATAGAATCTAGACTCACCCACCCACGCCCCCAAAAAAACTGCCAAAAACAACATCTAACTGTTGAGTTACTAGAGGTATTTTTGTTGTTTTTAATGGAGAAATCTTGAAACTATAGCCACCATATTGATATTTTGCTCGGACTTTTTTCTTTTAAAGTGACTTATTAGGAACTTTCCAGACAAATGATCACAATTTGTAGTTATTGTTTTTGAGCAAAAGCACAAAACAGAGAGATGCCTGTTTGGCGGCCATCTTGAAAAAAATGGCCACCATATTTATGATCACAATTTGTAGTTATTTTTGAGCAAAAGCACAAAACGGAGAGATGCCTGTTTGGCGGCCATCTTGAAAAAAATGGCCACCGTATTTAAGTTATTGCACTTTGTTGAAAAAGAGACCCATAAGGAACACTTCTGCCATTTCTCTCTTTCACTTATACAGCTTTATTTTCTAGTTTTCTCACTTTTAGTTTGGTTATGATGTACTTTGTGTGATTTGTCATATCGTATTGAATCAATCAATTACTGTTCAAACCCTGATTCAAATGAAGTTGGGATATTGTGTAAAAATGTAAATAAAACAGAATACAATGATTTGAAAATGCTTTTCAATTTATATTCGATTGAATACTGTACACCACAAAGATGAAAAAAACGGTGTCCTCTTTCAGACCGCATATTCACTATACATCACAATAGGGCGAACCATGAGGAATAATCTCAACCTCTACAATTGCATAGAAAAAGTCTTCCGTCATTAAAACAAGCAAACAAACAAAACCAACCAAAAGGACGTGGTCAAAGCATACTGCTGGTGACTATTTCCTGGGACAAAGTGGTGGCTCTCCTTTATTTTGGATTTGTGTCCAGGTGGAGCGGTAGTCATATTCGCTGGGGCCAGCCGTTCAGACTCAGACACGTGACTAGTGGGAAGTATCTGAGTCTGATGAAGGAGAAATCATTACTGCTTATGGAAAAAGAAAAAGCAGATGTCAAATCGACAGCTTTTTGTTTCAAATCTTCCAAGGTACGTAAACTGTCACGTCATCCACTTGAAAGGATTCTTTGCTTTGTGTTCTTCAATTGCACTTTTTTTTCCAAAGGGCTGATGTTTCTCTGTCTTTTTCTCTGTTAGGAAAAGGTTGACCTTGGCGTAAAAAAGGAAGTGGATGGAATGGGTACCCCTGACATTAAGTACGGTGACTCAGTGTGTTACATTCAGCATGTCGACACTGGTCTGTGGCTCACGTACCAGACTGCCGATGCAAAATCTGCACGCATCGGTGACGTTCAAAGAAAGGTAATGTTATGGTTAAGGGAATTCATTTTCTGTTTTGTTTTCTTTTTGTATACACAAGGCATTATGATGCTTACATCATAATGCCTTCAGATTTCAGTTTTTGCAGTATTTTCTGTCAGAGATTCTGTGACATCATGTTTTGCCATGCCTTTTGAGGAATATCAAATAAAACATCAGATGATCTTTTTAATTTCCTCCGTATTTATTTTGCATGCTTTTATCAAAGTATAAGTCAGTGTTTTTAATGCCTGTCTTGATTATTTTTGGCTGTCACCAGGCCCTCATGCACCACGAAGGTCACATGGACGACGGGCTGACATTGTCTCGGTCGCAACATGAAGAAAGTCACACTGCCAGAGTCATCCGAAGTACTGCGTTCTTATTCAACCTATTCATCAGGTGGGTGGAACATACTGTTTGCTTTCAGTCAGTCATACGCCAAGCATGTTTAATTCACAATATGGTCCAGTCTATCATGCTTGTTAAAGGCAAAAAAAGTTATTTGTTAATTTTTCATTTTTGAATACCACCAGGGATTTTCATTTCTGCAAGAATTAAGTAAAAAAAAAATTGTGTGTTGAAAGATTTGCTTAAACCATGTTTTGGGCTGTCAAATTTATTAAGATGAAAATTTAAATTGAAGAGTGAATGATTGCTGCGGGCGGCATGGTGGTCGACTGGTCAGCATGGTGCAAGGTTCGATTTCGGCTCTGGCCTTCCTTTGCCAAGTTCGCATGTTTGCGACCCTCATAAGAAAATGGATGGATGATTGCTGATGCTGCCTACTCTTTAACTCGCAAAACGACAGGGGGACATATTTGTGGAGTAAAAAAAAAAAATGGAATGAGCTCTTCAAATGCCTCTAAAAGCCTCCCTATTAAATAATAAACATACTAAAAACCTAGACTACTGCCCACACTGCTCTTCTCACCAATTATCTTTTTTAGGGAAAGTATCGGCATGATTTTGACCCACTGATGTCTTTGAATTTTGGCCTGCCCGAGCAATTGTTGGATATATTTAAGTGAAACTTGTCAGCCAGAATTAGCACCATGCTGCCTGAAGAGCTGCCATTAACCACAAGCTAGTGCCAACTATCGGCCCGCAGAAGGTAGCTTCAGGAAGGGCATCCAGCTTAAAACTTTGCCAAACAGTTATGATCATTGAGCCAAAGGATTCCAAAACAGACCGTGGCCTGGGCTCACAGTGACCGCCGTTGACCTACACGGCCAGTTGGAAATTCAGCTGGCGTTTATGATCATCATAAAATTATCACACAAGCCAATTTAGACTCATTGGTGAGGAGATAACTTGACTACTGACTGGCCGCCCTACCACATCTCTGGCAGCTGAATTCAGTACTACAGTGAAACTCCTCTACAACGAAACCGACATGGGCGAAAATACCCCCTAGTGTGGAAAAAAATTTTCATGCATGAAAGCCATTCCTACTTTTCTGCTCCCCCAACAACAAAAAGTCCCCCTGTTCCGTGAACCAAATCTTCATCTCTGCTCTTGCCTCGCAACGAGATTCAGTACAATGAAAACAAGCCTTCCGCAAAAGTCTAATCCAACCTCAGCATGCCACAGCGACCTCGACCGCTTCATTCGGAAACAGCAACAGCAACCACAAACAACACTTGTTTACACATGCGCAGTAGTACAGGAAGTATTTGTTTCAGACGCAGCAATAACGTTGCATTGCTAAAATGGCGACAAAACGTACCTTTGCATAACAAGGAGTTAAGAAAAGCTTTAACGCTTGAAGACAGGATAAAGGTAATAAAACTGAAAGATGGAGGAGGCAAGATAAAAGACATTATGCAAGAAATTGATGGAAGTGAAAGTAAATGCTGATCACAAATTTCGCAATTTCTTTCCCTTTTTTTCTTTCTATGCTGGCTCTATCAAGTGTCAAATAAGTGCATGCTCATATGCACTATTGGAATAAAAATAAAAAGTACACATATACGTTTTTTGTGTGTGTTTGTGTTTACGTCTGAGATAAAATTTGCTACAGTGAAAAGTCCCCTGTTGTGAAAAATTTCTTGCTGCAACCATGATTTCATTGTAGAGGAGTTTCACTGTACATTGTTTTCATACTTTGCTGATATTTTCTGTGATCATTGTTGAACATCATTTCACCTTTTTCAGGTCTGCGAACCGTTATCAAACAATTTCCTAATTTGTTCATTGTTATTCACAGGAGTCTCGATACATTAAGAGCAAAAGGAAAGAGCACAACTTTTGATGTACCAATCGACTTAATCAGCTTGAGTCTTCAAGATCTCATTGGCTACTTCCAGCCACCTGACGATCACCTAGAACACGAAGACAAGCAGAATCTCCTCAGAGCTTTGAAAAACAGACAGAACCTCTTCCAAGAAGAGGTGATATGAGTGTGTGTGTGAGTGTGTGAGACAAGCACACCGCAAAAGGGATTTTATAAAACATGATGAAATTTTATAGTCCATTCTAGTTTGGTTTTCTCTAAATAACCAATTAGCCCTATTCCAGATTTATGCTTTGAGAGAGACAAAGGAGTCCCAGTTTACTGTATTTTGCTCATTTGTTTATTTACCAGGCGTCCCGGGCTGTGGTGGAAAGAAGGGGAGTGTGATTAGTTTTTTTTTCTGGAATACTACAGTGCAGTTTTTAAATTCAAAGACACATTGCCACATCAAAATAAATATAAATCAAATATATTTGTAAATACTACTTGGGTCTTGGTCTATTTGGAGTGTGCCATTTATTTATTATACACCTGGAGATTAATTGGCTCATGGCATCTATTGTGAGTCAGACTGACCCGTTTAATTTTTATTTTTTGAGGGGGGGGGGGGCTTATGTTGAGTGATGTTATTGACCAATACAAAGAAAATTGTATTTTCACATATTTACAATGGCGTTAATGATAACAAAAATAAAATGGATTTATGATGAAATTAACTGGATATGATGATGCATCACGGCTAACTTAAAAGTTGGAGCATGGTTCATAGCAGGATTCCGTAACATCAATGTAAAATATGAATCATTCAAAAAGCAAGATACATGATTCAAAAGTGGCCTTCGAACGAATGATTCATTAATCAATTTATTTGATACTATACTTTGTTTTAATACAATTTATATTGATACGGGAGCTAAGTGGCTTTTTTAGATATGACTGCATTTAGTCTCACCATCAAGAGAATTAGCTGAATAAGCCACCCTTTGTGTCTGTAGGGAATGATCGCCCTGGTTCTGGAGTGCATTGATCGACTCCACGTCTACAGCAGTGCAGCCCATTTCACAGAAGCAGCTGGAAGGGAGGCAGGAGCGGCCTGGAGCTCCAGCCTTAACTCTCTCTATCAACTGCTGGGTATGCACACATTGATGTGGGTGCCGTCCGTGCCTGGCACGGGGGGTTGGGGGGGGGGGCTTATGTTGAGTGATGTTATTGACCAATACAAAGAAAATTGTATTTTCCCACATTTACAATGGCATTAATGATAACAAAAATAAAATGGATTTATGATGAAATTAACTGGATATGATGATGCATCACGGCTAACTTAAAAGTTGGAGCATGGTTCATAGCAGGATTCCGTAACATCAATGTAAAATATGAATCATTCAAAAAGCAATATACATAATTCAAAAGTGGCCTTCGAACGAATTTTATGTTACTTGATGCACTGTAAGAATGATTCATTAATCAATTCATTTGATACTATACTTTGTTATAATACAATTTATATTGATAAGGAGCTAAGTGGCTTTTTTAGATTTGACTGCATTTAGTCTCACCATCAAGAGAATTAGCTGAATAAGCCACCCTTTGTGTCTGTAGGGAATGATCGCCCTGGTTCTGGAGTGCATTGATCGACTCCACGTCTACAGCAGTGCAGCCCATTTCACAGAAGCAGCTGGAAGGGAGGCAGGAGCGGCCTGGAGCTCCAGCCTTAACTCTCTCTATCAACTGCTGGGTATGCACACATGGATGTGGGTGCCGTCCGTGCCTGGCAATATTGACTCTCATTTCCTGCTCACTCTTGTCCCTTTTAGCTGCACTCATCAGGGGTAACAGAAAAAACTGCGCTCAGTTTTCGGGGTCCTTAGACTGGCTCATCAGCAGACTGGAGAGACTGGAGGCCTCCTCTGGTACGTTGGCAAGACTTTGATAAGAGCCTCACTATCTGGATCCATGGTGCCAATGATGAGTGCTATACAATGTGATTGGAAGTTGGGGAAAGTACGCAATGCCACCAGTGTTTTTTCGTGGCATCTTTCATCTATAAAGCTAAGTCTAAAGCAGGAGTGTCAGACTCATTTTTGTCGCGGTTCGCTTTGGGGTTACATCTTCCCTTCGATGGGCCGGTACAACCGTGAAACTGAATACATGTTTAGATATTATTACTTGTACACAACTAATTGATGGAATACCCGTTTTGAAGCCAGTCAACTATAATAGTTTGTTCAATTACCGTTGGAGTGAGTGTTGATAGGGTCACAAAATTATCACAAAAATCTCAACATTATTTATGATACATAACAATTTGACATTTTGGTGCAAATTTTAGCAAGGATAATGGAAGTTGACGTACATGATTTGCTTTCGCGGGCCACATAAAATGATGTGGCGGGCCGGATCTGACCCCTGGGCCTTGACTTTGACACCAGTGGCCTAAAGGCTAATAAGAGTTGCACAAAAGAGGAAAAATCAAGGAAAAATCAGCAACTTCACAGAGCACTCACTCAGTGTGAGAGGGTGGAAAGACGATGGCGGCGACAGGGTGGACATATTTGGAAATGCTGACGTAGCAGCCAAACAGGAACTAGACAGGGATACTTTTGCCATTGGTTTAGATGTAAACTAAACAAGATGCAGCTTTCATTATTGAAAATGAAAGCCTTGAAATAGTATTTATAAATTTGATTAAATAGCGCCTTTCAGGACAGCCGAGGATGCTTTACAGATCCTTGTAATGATGAGTGCTATACAATGTGATTGGAAGTTGGGGAAAGTACGCAATGCCACCAGTGTTTTTTCGTGGCATCTTTCATCTATAAAGCTAAGTCTAAAGCAGGAGTGTCAGACTCATTTTTGTCGCGGTTCGCTTTGGGGTTACATCTTCCCTTCGATGGGCCGGTACAACCGTGAAACTGAATAAATGTTTAGATATTATTACTTGTACACAACTAATTGATGGAATACCGGTTTTGAAACCAGTCAACTATAATAGTTTGTTCAATTACTTGTTGAGTGAGTGTTGATAGGGTAACAAAATTATCACAAAAATCTCAACATCATTTATTATACGTAACAATTTGACATTTTGGTGCAAATTTTAGCAAGGATAATGGAAGTTGAGGAAGTGGACGTACATGATTTGCTTTCGCGGGCCACATAAAATGATGTGGCGGGCCGGATCTGACCCCTGGGCCTTGACTTTGACACCAGTGGCCTAAAGGCTAATAAGAGTTGCACAAAAGAGGAAAAATCAAGGAAAAATCAGCAACTTCACAGAGCACTCACTCAGTGTGAGAGGGTGGAAAGACGATGGCGGCGACAGGGTGGACATATTTGGAAATGCTGACGTAGCAGCCAAACAGGAACTAGACATGGATACTTTTGCCGTTGGTTTTGATGTAAACTCAACAAGAGCATCTTTCATTATTGAAAAAGAAAGCCTTGAAATAGTATTTATAAATTTGATTAAATAGCGCCTTTCAGGACAGCCGAGGATGCTTTACAGATCCTTGCTGGTCAGAGAAGAAAAGGAGGAGGAGGGCAGCAGCAGAAAAGAAAATGAGTGCATCTGTAATTAATGAGTCACTGTATGTCATACCTTTTGTGGTCCATGTGCTACTAAGTGCAGTGTGAAAATGGCTTATCCCAGCTGACTAAGAGACAGGCCACAACCTTTTAACTGCCAGGCTGACATACCAACCCCACTTGTTCACTGTGCTGCCATCTGTGATTGATCGTCATTTTTTTCTCATTTTATCCGATTTTTTTGAGATAGAAATAATGAATATAAATTCCTCTCTTTCGTTGTTGTTGTTGTTATTGTTTGTTTTTGTTTTAACACCAAATGCAAATTTTCATTCAGGCATACTGGAGGTTCTTCACTGTGTGCTGGTGGAGAGTCCTGAAGCACTGAACCTTATCAAAGAGGGACATATCAAATCCATAATTTCGCTTCTGGACAAACATGGACGCAACCACAAGGTATGTGGTTCTAAACAGTCGAATGCAAGGCGCAATATTCGCCGGCATTCAGTTACAGTTATGAATTTGGGATCTGATATTCATCCGCAGAGTATTTTATTTTTATTATTATTTACAACCAAATCTATCAACCAGGATTTCTGATGTTCAGCATGTTTGTTGGTATTGGCAAGTGTGGTCCTGTATCAGTGATGTGTTCTGACATCCTTTCTGTATGTGCATGCTGTGTAGGTTCTTGATGTGTTGTGTTCCCTTTGTGTGTGTCACGGTGTGGCAGTACGCTCAAACCAGCACCTGATCTGTGACAACCTGCTGCCGGGAAGAGACTTGTTGCTTCAGACACGCCTGATGAATTACGTAAGCAGGTATAAAGATATCAACTGTGTGATAGCGTTCACTCTAGCTTGTCATTGTTTGAGCTGATGAGTGACAAAATTCCTTTTTCCTCTCATTTCAGCATTTGCCCTAATATCTTTCTGGGTGTTAGTGAAGGCTCTGCGCAGTATAAGAAGTGGTACTATGAGCTGATTGTAGACCAAGCGCTGCCATTCGTCACAGCTGAGGCATCTCACCTCAGAGTGGGCTGGGCCAACACCAATGGTTATGTGCCCTCCCCCAGCGGTGGGGAAGGTTGGGGCGGAAATGGAGTGGGTGATGACCTCTATTCCTTTGGCTTTGATGGACTCCATCTTTGGTCAGGTGCGGCTTGTTCGAACATTGTTGTACAAGATAAAAAGATCGAGTAGCAAAATAAATACATGGTTCATGATCGTGATGACCATCACGGCTCACTATTCGTACTTTAATCCTGTCATCATTGAAAGTTAGAGTTGGGGTTAATGTGAAAGGAAACGGTTCAAGCACAAGCTGCTGACTGCTGAAGCTGCGTTTGAAAATTCATGAAAAGGGATCGCTCTCTGCCTATCTGAGCACACACACTCTCAGAGTAGTGCATGGGTGTCATTCAATGGGAACCGCTGATGCACAGGATGTAGTCATATCTTTGATGTAACTTTTTTTTGCAGGCTGTATTGCAAAGACAGTTAGCTCACCCAATCAGCACCTTCTGAAAGCAGACGATGTGGTGAGCTGCTGCTTGGACCTTAGTGTGCCCAGTATCTCCTTCAGGATCAATGGTCAACCAGTTCAGGGCATGTTTGAGAACTTCAACTCTGATGGCCTCTTTTTCCCCGTGGCCAGCTTCTCTGCTGGAGTTAAGTCAGTGCATTAATCAAAGCAAATCCACTATTCGTACTTTAATCCTGTCATCATTGAAAGTTAGAGTTGGGGTTAATGTGAAAGGAAACGGTTCAAGCACAAGATGCTGACTGCTGAAGCTGCGTTTGGAAATTCATGAAAAGGGATCGCTCTCTGCCTCTCCGAGCACACACAGTCTCAGAGTAGTGCATGGGTGTCATTCAATGGGGACCGCTGATGCACAGGATGTAGTCATATCTTTGATGTAACTTTTTTTTGCAGGCTGTATTGCAAAGACAGTTAGCTCACCCAATCAGCACCTTCTGAAAGCAGACGATGTGGTGAGCTGCTGCTTGGACCTTAGTGTGCCCAGTATCTCCTTCAGGATCAATGGTCAACCAGTTCAGGGCATGTTTGAGAACTTCAACTCTGATGGCCTCTTTTTCCCCGTGGCCAGCTTCTCTGCTGGAGTTAAGTCAGTGCATTAATCAAAGCAAATCACCCACAATCACAATCCTTTACCTGCTCACTTGTTCCTTGTCTTTTGTATAGGCTTCGTTTCCTTCTTGGGGGTCGCCACGGAGAGTTTAAGTTCCTCCCACCGCCAGGTTATGCTCCTTGCTTTGAGGCCGTGTTGCCAAGAGAGAAACTGAAACTTGAGCCCTGTCAACACCAGACCTCAGCCAGAGACCTTTTGGGACCCACTGTTACCATGAGTCAGGCAACATTCACGCCCATGCCTGTGAACACCACCCAGGTGAAGATGGCTAGATTATGCCGTATTTATTAGACTGACGAACAGACAGACAGA
>NW_017806029.1:725034-732978 GCF_001891065.2 Hippocampus comes
CCCCGCCCCCCCTTAGGGTTTTTTTTTTTTTTTTTTTTTTTTAACTTGACAACACATAGAAGCTTAACTTGATTGGATGATTAAAAAAACATTCACTCACAAACGACTGGAAGCTCCGCAGCCAAGATCCAAGCTATAAAATGAAGACAAAAGACTGTTGGAAACAAAATAATCCAACTCCATGTAAATTGTAAATTTAGGTCAATACTTTTAAATGTGTTTAGGCCAAATGAGAAGGCCTGAAGGACTTGACTATAAGCCACTGACTCTTACGACTATGCTATTTCATGAGGTTGGAGCACGGCATCGAAGTTTGTTCATTAGTTGCTATTATTATCATAGATTAGTAATACTGTATATGTTTTTGTATCGTTGGAGGCTCCAAATATTTTTCGTGGTCTGCTTTTAAGCTTCCATTTACAATATTACTTTGGCAAATCTCCCTTTCAGGTATTGGAACAATGGCATGCGTTCATCAAAAAATAATATGCTGTGAAATGAATATGAGGGCAAAGCCACGCCTCTGCTACTAGAATTAAGTGGAATTTATTTTTGTGTCTCTGTTTAGATTGTTTTGCCATTTCACTTAGAGAGGATCAAGGAGAAGCTTGCAGAAAACATCCACGAGCTGTGGGTGATGAATAAGATTGAATTTGGCTGGACCTACGGCGTTGTGAGTATTGAGGATTCAAGGAGAAGCTTGCAGAAAACATCCACGAGCTGTGGGTGATGAATAAGATTGAATTTGGCTGGACCTACGGCATTGTGAGTATTGAGTATCCTTATCGCTCTGGCTACAGTTTTTCTTTCATTTTAGTCTTAGTCACATTTTAGTCCTTTCTATATGTGGTAGTTTTAATAGTCCAGACGCTGTACCGAGCCTCCTGTCGATCTCACTTTCCATCCTTCTCTCACCCATGAACAAGAACCAACAACTTCTCCGCTTAGAGATCTCATTCCCGACCTGGAGAGGGCACTGCACCCTTTTATGACTGTGTGCTAAGGGCGTACTAAGACACTCTCTACCTATGTTTGTTTTCCAGGTACGAGATGACACCAAGACGTATTTATTAGACTGACGAACAGACAGACAGAGTTTGTCGATTCCAGTAGGGAAATGAGTGAATGCAAGCAGACATACAGGTATACTCAAACATCTACAAAAGTAAGCATGTATGAAGCACTTGGATAGTACAAAGGGCTTTTGGAATCATCCGTCCATCCATGCATTGAAATGATTATCCTCACGGCGGTCGCGGGCGTGCTGGAGCCTATCCCAGCCGTCTTTAGGCGGTGTAACCCTGAACTGGTTGTCAGCCAATCTCAGGGACACACAGACAAACAACATAATCACTCTCACATTCACAAACACCAGACCTCAGCCAGAGACCTTTTGGGACCCACTGTTACCATGAGTCAGGCAACATTCACGCCCATGCCTGTGAACACCACCCAGGTGAAGATGGCTAGATTATGCCGTATTTATTAGACTGACGAACAGACAGACAGATTTTGTCGATTCCAGTCGGGAAATGAGTGAATGCAAGCAGACAGAGCCTATCCCAGCCGTCTTTGGGCAGTAGGCGGTGTAACCCTGAACTGGTTGTCAGCCAATCTCAGGGACACACAGACAAACAACATAAATCCTTGACCGGGTTGGGAATAAGCCAGCCAGCTACAACTTCCGTCCTTTCTTCATGTCCACTTTAACTCATTCAGTACCAGCCAACTTTAGACCAAGTCTAAAAAGACGTTCAAAAACGTCTTTGGGAGTGAATGAGTTTGAACTTGAAGCGTCCACCTTGAAAATTTATTTTGAATAATGTTCAACATGCACCACAGTGTTTGACTGGTTAGCATGTCCGCCTCTTAGTGCAGAGGTGCAGGGTTCGATTCCGGTGACCGACCTTCCTGTGTGGAGTTTGCATGTTCTCCCCGTGCCCGTGTGGGTTTTCTCCGGGTCCTCTGGTTTCCTCCCACATTCCAAAAACATGCGTGGCAGGTTGATGGAACACTCGAGTCTAAATTGTCCATAGATGTGATAGTGACCCCAAATGGTTGTTCGTCTCTGCGTGCCCTGCGATCGGCTGGCAACCGGTTCAGGGTGTACCCTGCCTATTGCCCAAAACCAGCTGGGATTGGGACCAGCACGCCTGCGACCCTCATGAGGATTTTTTTTTTTTTTTTTTTTTTTTAACTTGACAACACATAGAAGCTTAACTTGATTGGATGATTAAAAAAACATTCACTCACAAACGACTGGAAGCTCCGCAGCCAAGATCCAAGCTATAAAATGAAGACAAAAGACTGTTGGAATCAAAATAATCCAACTCCATGTAAATTGTAAATTTAGGTCAATACTTTTAAATGTGTTTAGGCCAAATGAGAAGGCCTGAAGGACTTGACTATAAGCCACTGACTCTTACGACTATGCTATTTCATGAGGTTGGAGCACGGCATCGAAGTTTGTTCATTAGTTGCTATTATTATCATAGATTAGTAATACTGTATATGCATTTTGTATCGTTGGAGGCGAAACGATTCAAAGCAATGCTCCAAATATTTTTAGTGGTCTGCTTTTAAGCTTCCATTTACAATATTACTTTGGCAAATTTCCCTTTCAGGTATTGGAACAATGGCATGCGTTCATCAAAAATAATATGCTGTGAAATGAATATGAGGGCAAAGCCACGCCTCTGCTACTAGAATTAAGTGGAATTTATTTTTGTGTCTCTGTTTAGATTGTTTTGCCATTTCACTTAGAGAGGATCAAGGAGAAGCTTGCAGAAAACATCCACGAGCTGTGGGTGATGAATAAGATTGAATTTGGCTGGACCTACGGCATTGTGAGTATTGAGTATCCTTATCGCTCTGGCTACAGTTTTTATTTCATTTTAGTCTTCGTCACATTTTAGTCCTTTCGATATGTGGTAGTTTTAATCGTCCAGACGTTGTACCGAGCCTCCTGTCGATCTCACTTTCCATCCTCCTCTCACCCATGAACCAGAACCAACAACTCCTCCGCTTAGAGATCTCATTCCCAACCTGGAGAGGGCACTGCACCCTTTTATGACTGTGTGCTAAGGTTGTACTAAGATACTCTCTTCCTATGTTTGTTTTCCAGGTACGAGATGACACCAAGCGGCAACACCCATGTTTGGTGGAGTTTTCAAAGTTGCCGGAACAGGAACGAAGTTACAATTTACAGATGTCTGTGGAAACTCTCAAGTAAAGTATTGCTGCATCATTCAAAAGATAGAACGTCTCTCTCTCTCTCTCTCTCTCTCTCTCTCTCTCTCTCTCTCTCTCTCTCTCTCTCTCTCTTTGATCATTTCGAGGGGGTGCTTGGGCATGAACATGCTCCAATATTCACATTTTTATCACCATATTTGTGTGTATGTTTGATGTTTTTGTGCGCCTGTGTGTATATGCGTACATGCACACGTGTGTGTGTGTGTGTGTGTGTGTGTGTGTGTGTGTGTGTGTGTGTGTGTGTGTGTGTGTGTGTGTGTGTGTGTGTGTGAAACAGAACTCTTCTTGCCTTGGGCTGCCATGTCGGTCTTGCAGATGAACATGCTGTGGAGAAAGTCAAAAGTATAAAACTGTCATCAACGTGAGTTCCTATTCTTAAAGTTGAACATGTTAAGCTTGTAAGGCAGGTGATGTTCAAAAAGTGTGGTATTTACCTCTGACCTCTACAGCTATGAGTTGTCCAGTGGTTACAAACCTGCTCCCTTGGACCTGTGTCACATCAAGCTGACCTCCACTCAGGAAGCCATGGTGGACAAATTAGCTGAAAATGCGCACAATGTCTGGGCAAGAGATCGCATCCGTCAGGGTTGGACTTACGGAATTCAACAGGTAGCTATTGTGTGTCAGACCATGAATAGTAGGAGATTGTGTCAAGCTGGGTGTATTTCCGAACCGAATCGTTCATTGTAGAATGTAAAACCCGCCATTGCAGGATGGTAAAGTTGATGCGTCGGCTCGTGGACTGATGGGTTCAATATTTGTTGGTGGTGTTGTGAAAATGTCTTTTTGTCCGTGTATGATAAGGAAATAAAGTCTCTGATTCACACATGTATTTTTAGGAATATTAATTATCTTGATACCATGGAAGAAAACAAGTCAAAAGACTTCAGCCAAGTATCCCTGTTCTTCTTCTCCGTGCTTGCTCTTTCTCATCATAACATTGTCTTTATTAAACATTAACTTGACAAGGGAAAGCCCTCTCCCTGACCCAAATACCAAGAAGTGCACAAACGTAAATTAAACTCAGAAACCTAATAAGGCAACCCACGAAGCGTCACGCTACCTTGATGTTTTGCACAGCATAAGAGACAGTTTTATTGTGGCGGTCACTGCACCGCCCAGAAGAAAGGAAAGGTTGTGCTAATATATTTCGAAGGACAGATGTTAGGTCTCCATTCATGATTGTCTAGTTAAAAAAAAAAATCCTATGGTTGCCTTGTTTTAAACATGTATTATAGTGTTTAGCTAGCTAGCAACTAGCTTGAGAAACTAACATACTGGGCTAAATCTTCATTCAGTGCTCCTTTTTGTCAAAAATTACCAACAGGTGGACTTTTAACTAACTGTCCAACACCACTCAAAAAATCGAAATCCCAAATTTTTGGTTTGCTCAGTTTATGGCTGATTGTCCTATCAAGCTCACACAATCGACAAAACAGAGATTTAGAATGGACTTAAAGTGGAGGAAAGAGAGCTGTCGCGTCCACTGCCGTTTTGTGACATGCAAACACACCCATGATAAGGTGTCCACTGTAGTAACTGCTGTCCCGTTATACCACTAAAAACCATCCGTTTCAAAAACAGTTGTGACCAATCAATCAGAAATTCAATGCGACACATTACTATTTCATCGAGTACCATGCCTTTCGGACTGGAGTAAAATGTTCTCATCTCCTTGTTGTGATTTAACATGTCCTCTGTTCTTGTTTTCCCATTTACCTGTCAGGATGTTAAGAATCGCAGAAATCCTCGTCTCGTGCCCTATAGTCTCTTGGATGAAAGGACCAAGAAATCAAACAAAGACAGTCTGAGAGAAGCCGTCAGAACTCTGCTTGGTTATGGATACAACCTGGAAGCTCCTGACCAGGACCACAGTATTATACATACTCTCCTACTGCATGACTTAATCCATAACATTTCATTTGATCTAGCTTAATGACTGTCTGTCACCTTTTCTTTAAATAGCTCACTTTGATCAGAGCAATACGTCTGCTGAAAGGTTCCGGATCTTCAGAGCTGAAAGATCTTACTGTGTGAATGCAGGAAAGTGGTACTTTGAGCTAGAGGTAAGAGGGAAATAGGGGAACCTGAGCCTCCGACTTCAGTGTACTGCATTGTGCAGAATTACCGTATTGGCTCGAATATAAGACGGCCCTGATTATAAGACGATCCCCTCTTTTTCAAGGCTCAAGTTTGAAAAAAGACTTTTTGAACACCAAATTAATTTTTATACAGAAAATAAAATACAGTACATCTGAAACAAATGATTACAACAATATATTTGAGAGAAAAAGCATGTTATTTTACCTCATTCAAATCTGAATATCTGAACATTTAAATGTGTAAACTATTATGTTCTTCTCTTTTCTTTCTAACCGCTATTTTGTATTTTTCTTCTTCGTGCTACCGCTATTTTTATTTTTATTCTTCGTGACAGGGGTTCCCTTTGGCCTGGGGAGTCAAGTTCAGCATTCGCTTCAATGATATCTGGCGCCATCTAGCGTCGTGAATGGGTATAATGTCTAGACCCTGAATAGCTGTATAAGACGCCCCCCACTTTTTCAGTCTTATTTCAATGCAAAAAACACCGTCTTATATTCGGGCCAATACGGTAATATCACGCTTAACATTAGAACCGTTGGCTGTTTATACAGCAAAATATATTTTGATGTATTATGAAAGTAAAATCTGTTGTATGATATCATGGATCCTCAAAAATATCAGGGATAAGTTATTATAACTATGTCTTCTCCTTTCTTTTGTTTCACATCTGCATTTGTCTCAGGTATTGACAGCAGGAGAGATGAGGGTTGGCTGGGCGAGACCCGGATGTCTACCAGATCTAGAATTAGGTTCTGATGAACAAGCCTTTGTCTTTGATGGATTCAAGGTACCTACATTTATCTGTGCAATTTTCTTGTATGAAATGCTGTGGCTGTGTAATCCTGTTCAAAAGTATGTGTTTAAAAAAAAAAGTACTGTATTTTTGCAATACAGTACACAGAAAACATTTGGGTATGACATCAGAAGTTCAATGTAAGACTATGACAAAATATACCATTTCAGCTTTTATTTCCAGGTAAATACATCTGAATTGGATATTATGATTATTATTATTATTATTATTATTATTTACTTATGATGTAGAGACATCGGAAGTTAAATATGTAAAATATATTAAAGTGAATAATTTTTGGCTTGCAACACCTGCACAACCCATGCGACCCATTGCCATCATTCTTCTTTTGTGATGCTCTTTTGGGTTCTCCCCTCAGATTTTTTTTTTCCAGTAGTTTTATTTACATAAATTTGAATGTGATCAGTTCAAGTGATTAGTGCAAGTCACATTAATGTTGGCTGAAAAAAATTGTAAAAAATTGCATTTGAACATGGTCGTGTAGATCCTTCTTGTTGGGATAGTCCCTCCAAGTGTCCAAAGGATAAGCAGTCAAATGGATTGGAGTGCATGGAGTTCCAGTTTCAGTCACATTGTTTGCTCTGTTGGACTCCATGATTTCCAGGTACAACGCTGGCACCAGGGCAACGAGCACTTTGGGCGCGCCTGGCAGGCAGGGGATGTTGTTGGCTGCATGGTGGACTTGAATGAACACACCATGATGTTCACCCTTAATGGAGAAGTACTGCTTGATGACTCCGGCTCAGAACTGGCTTTCAAAGACTTTGACGTTGGTGAAGGTTGGTGGTTTTTGCAGTTATACAGTAAGTCATATGTTTGACCAATATATACATTATGGGTATCACAATGAGTTGAAAATAAGAGCAAATTCATTTAAAATATCAATTCTTGAGGACGGGTGCAGAATGTAGGTGAATGTGCAAAAAAAAAAAAAAAAAAAAAAAAAAAAAAATATAAAAAAAAAAAAAAAAAAAACACACACAAACTGATAAAAATGCACACTTCAAAAAAACCACGAGAAACAGAAGATCGCAAAAATACATGCTAAAGGCAGACTTCAAACACATCCATCTCGTTACCTCTGCGTCCCGCGTCCTCGACGCATAATTTTCCCGCCAGACGCACAGTTCCAAATAATGTGCGGTTTTGGGACGCAAGGAAATTTCTCAGTCAAAAAAAAAAAAAAAGCAAAAAACAAACAAACAAAAAAAAAACTACTGTTAATCTTTTTTTCCAACAACGATCGCAGTTTGGCAATCGCAGCAATTGTTGTTTTGATCTCGCGTTAAGTAATCTTGCGTGACGAGATTTCCGTTCTCGCGAGACGAGATTGGCGAGAATGGCAGATGAATGCCAAGTCGTGCAACGTTAAAACAAGTGTTGCGAACAAGTGTTGCGAAAGTCTATTGCGGAGATATCGCGGAGGAAGCAGCTAAAGTCGGATCGTTTTTTTGCGCTAATAATCTTGTATGCCTGAATTATTTACATTTTTGCAGCATTTGTTTATAAGAAATAAACCTCTTGTCAATGTATATTGTTGTTGTTTGTGTTATGATCAGATGCAATTGAATAAGTACACCATTTCAGAATTCAAAATTTGGGACTCTCTAAATGCATTCTGATCAGCGAGTCCCTGGGACTCGCAGCAGAAAATTAACTCTGGTGATACCGGCGAAAAGGTGAGTATAAAAACGCTAGAACTTTAACACACACACACACACACACACACACACACACACACACACACACACACACACACACACACACACACACAC
>NW_017806029.1:751227-764885 GCF_001891065.2 Hippocampus comes
TCTTGGGGTTATGTGTTGTGTTGTCCCGTATTGGCCCGAATATAAGACGGCCCTGATTATAAGACGATCCCCTCTTTTTCAAGGCTCAAGTTTGAAAAAAGACTTTTTGAACACCAAATTAATTTTTATACAGAAAATAAAATACAGTACATCTGAAACAAATGATTACAACAATATATTTGAGAGAAAAAGCATGTTATTTTACCTCATTCAAATCTGAATATCTGAACATTTAAATGTGTAAACTATTATGTTCTTCTCTTTTCTTTCTAACCGCTATTTTGTATTTTTCTTCTTCGTGCTACCGCTATTTTTATTTTTATTCTTCGTGACAGGGGTTCCCTTTGGCCTGGGGAGTCAAGTTCAGCATTCGCTTCAATGATATCTGGCGCCATCTAGCGTCGTGAATGGGTATAATGTCTAGACCCTGAATAGCTGTATAAGACGCCCCCCACTTTTTCAGTCTTATTTCAATGCAAAAAACACCGTCTTATATTCGGGCCAATATGGTAATATCACGCTTAACATTAGAACCGTTGGCTGTTTATACAGCAAAATATATTTTGATGTATTATGAAAGTAAAATCTGTTGTATGATATCATGGATCCTCAAAAATATCAGGGATAAGTTATTATAACTATGTCTTCTCCTTTCTTTTGTTTCACATCTGCATTTGTCTCAGGTATTGACAGCAGGAGAGATGAGGGTTGGCTGGGCGAGACCCGGATGTCTACCAGATCTAGAATTAGGTTCTGATGAACAAGCCTTTGTCTTTGATGGATTCAAGGTACCTACATTTATCTGTGCAATTTTCTTGTATGAAATGCTGTGGCTGTGTAATCCTGTTCAAAAGTATGTGTTTAAAAAAAAAAGTACTGTATTTTTGCAATACAGTACACAGAAAACATTTGGGTATGACATCAGAAGATCAATGTAAGACTATGACAAAATATACCATTTCAGCTTTTATTTCCAGATAAATAAATCTGAATTGGATATTATGATTATTATTATTATTATTATTATTATTTACTTATGATGTAGAGACATCGGAAGTTAAATATGTAAAATATATTAAAGTGAATAATTTTTGGCTTGCAACACCTGCACAACCCATGCAACCCATTGCCATCATTCTTCTTTTGTGATGCTCTTTTGGGTTCTCCCCTCAGATTTTTTTTTCCAGTAGTTTATTTACATAAATTTGAATGTGATCAGTTCAAGTGATTAGTGCAAGTCACATTAATGTTGGCTGAAAAAAAATCGTAAAAAATTGCATTTGAACATGGTCGTGTAGATTCTTCTTGTTGGGATAGTCCCTCCAAGTGTCCAAAGGATAAGCAGTCAAATGGATTGGAGTGCATGGAGTTCCAGTTTCAGTCACATTGTTTGCTCTGTTGGACTCCATGATTTCCAGGTACAACGCTGGCACCAGGGCAACGAGCACTTTGGGCGCGCCTGGCAGGCAGGGGATGTTGTTGGCTGCATGGTGGACTTGAATGAACACACCATGATGTTCACCCTTAATGGAGAAGTACTGCTTGATGACTCCGGCTCAGAACTGGCTTTCAAAGACTTTGACGTTGGTGAAGGTTGGTGGTTTTTGCAGTTATACAGTAAGTCATATGTTTGACCAATATATACATTATGGGTATCACAATGAGTTGAAAATAAGAGCAAATTCATTTAAAATATCAATTCTTGAGGACGGGTGCAGAATGTAGGCGAATGTGCAAAAAAAAAAAAAAAAAAAAAAAAAAAAGCAACAATGTAAAAGTAAGCGACTGATCGGACCCCAAAGCTGAGATTGAAGAAGCATAAAAGAATGAACTAAGTCTTTATGAGAGAGAGCACGAAAATAAAATTATGAGACCCACAGCGGAAGAAGATGAGACGTATACTTCCATCACACTTTGCTCCCGTTTGAGAATGATGTAAAGTTAAAAAGAGGGAAAGGAGGAATCCGGGAGCAGATTAATGGCACAGTCGTAAGGACAATTAGAGGGCACGCAACAAGCCTGGTCCTTTCTTAAGACACCACTAAATTGTGGATGGGGATGGAAGATAAATCAATAAATGTAATAAATTTAACACACGTGAGAGAAGAGGAAGAAGAGGAGAACAAAGACAGAGCAGGTTTGGGCCAGTCAATATGCAAACGGCCTTATTTTAGCCCGCTGAGATGAAGGACAGCTAAAACTCTTTGAGAGAGAACAATGAAAAACCAAACCAGATTTGTGATGTTGCCAGATCACCGAAAAGAACTAGTGTCCATTTCATAAAAACAAATTGAGAGAAGACAAACCCCCCCCAAAAAACAATCTCCTTGGGTTTTGGACATTTAAATTTGTTTGGGCAGCTTCTATAAAGGGAATGTAGGAGGATGTGCAACATTTACAAAATTAGATGATGTGCATTGTAGTAACTTAGAAAGTATAAGGCTAAGCTAGAATTTAGTTTTCCAAAGGGTTTCTGTTTTTTTTTTTTTTTTTTTTGACTTAGGACATAATGCCAAATGTATACTACGAACAACTAAACATGTATTTCTTTCCGAAGGTTTCATCCCTGTGTGCAGTTTGGGTGTGAGCCAGGCTGGGCGGATTAACTTTGGTAAACATGTCAGCACCCTGGAATACTTCACCATATGTGGTCTGCAGGAAGGCTACGAACCCTTTGCTGTCAACATGAACCGTGATGTCACAATATGGCTTAGTAAAAGGCTGCCTCAATTTGTGCCAGTACCCCCAGACCACCAACATATAGAGGTAAAGGGAGTTCTCTTTTTTTAATTCTTTTTTTTTTTTTTTAAGTCATGCAGGGAAATCTCACTTAATAGGATGAGTTGCACTGAAATCCTGACTCACCATTGGCACAACCAGTATACATTATGAGGCGGGGTGAGCCATGGCTCACTCAGATGACAGAACTACCATTTCAAAATCTTCCAAGGGTCAAGAATTGTTAAAACACTTAAAACACTATTTCTTGTTTTATTGAAATGTTAAGACACCAGGTAACTCTTAAATTTGTCTCTTTTTAGACTTTTTATTTCAGTGCCAGAATGACAGAGCAAAAAAATAACGTGGCCCAAAAACAAACAAACAAACAAAAAATCAAGTGGGAACTAAAATATAAATATTCTTCTCTCTTTAAGGTGACAAGAATAGATGGGACAGTGGATTCTTGTCCTTGTCTGAAGGTCACACAAAAGTCATTTAGTTCACAGAACAGCAACACCGACATAACTTTCTACAGACTGAGCATGCCCATTGAATGTGCTGAATCCTTCTCCAGGCCTCCTTCTAACAGCAGTCTCGTGTCACTCAAGACAGTAAGATCATTCAAAAAAAAAATTGATTCTCACAAATGTGTTTTCCATTGCTTGAGAATGTGTATCGCATATTAAGTGCTTGTGCCTAGGATCTAGAAGACTTTGAAACGGACTTTGAAGTCCTTGTGAAAACAGCGCACGGCCACAATGGTCCAAGTGGTCCAGACAGAGGTGAATTCAACAACCACAAAGATTACAACCAAGAGAAAACCTCCAAGCTCAAACAAAGGTAAACAAATTGTCACCTTAGTTTATTTATTTTATGTATATATTTTTTCCAAATGTCCAAGTGTATACAGTGAAACTCCTCAACAACGAAGTCATGGTTGCAGCAAGAATTTTTTCACAACAGGGGGTTTTTCACTGTAGCAAATTTTATATCAGATGTAGACACACACACACACACACACACACACACACACACGCACACCAAACGTATATGTGTACTCTTTATTTTTATTCCAATACTGTACATTGTGCATAAATATGAGCTTACACTTATTTGATATTGTTTAACATTAACATGCAATTGTTTTATATTAATCACTCCACTTTGTCTTTTGGTTTTAAAAAGCCATTTCGACTCTTTTGCTCAATTTCTTGGATAATGTCTTTTATTTTGGTTCCTCCATCTTTCATTTTGATCACTTTTACCCTCTTTTCCAGCGTCAGAGCTCTTCTTGTCTTAGCTGCTTGACATCCAAAGGTCCGTTTTGTAGCCATTTTAGCAACGGGAACGTTCTTGCTGTGTCTGAATCTAACAATAACAAATACTTCCTGGACTACTGCGCATGTGTAAACCAGTGTGGTGGTTGCTGTTGCCGTTTCCGAACGAAGCAGTAGAGGTTGCTGTTGGATTACACTTTTGCGGAAGGCTTGTTTTCGTTGTTGTGAATCTCGTCGCCAGGCAAGAGCAGAGAAAAAAATTTCGTAGAACGGAACAGGGCGATTTTTCGTCCTAGCGGGAGCAGAAAAGTGGGAATGGCTTTCATGCATGAAAATCTTTTCACATTAGGGGCTATTTTCGCACATGTAGGTTTCGTTGTAGAGGAGTTTCACTGTAGTATTCAATGTTGACAACTTTTTTTTTTTTTTTTAATATACCAGGTTTTTGTTGAAGAAGAATAAACCAGACAACTCCATTCCCACCCCTGCTTGTCTATCTGAGGATCTGATGGTTGATGACAGGAATGAATATGAATTACTCATGCAAGCATCAACTGTAAGACCACATAAATATTTCTCTCTCTCTCTCTCTCTCTCTCTCTCTCTCTCTCTCTCTCTCTCGCTCGCTCGCTCTGTCGGCTTCACGCGGTGCTTGCTGCGATCGAGAGCAGAGAATGTCAGTGCCTTTCGAATATTACCACCTAACTGCCAGGAGAGCGCAAGCTGTTTTTGCACCTTAACAGGCAGCATTTTTGTCTGCTCTGTTTTTGTTGAGTGACGAATGTTGGTGCCGTTGTACTGTCATTGCTAGGGCTTCGAGGAGCGAGAATGGAAAAGATAGATTGAATCAGCCTGTGTGCATTTTACTCACCAGCAGAAAAAAAATTGACTGTTTGAAAGCTGCACTTCCTTGTTTGCTTTCAAACTCAATTTGCAGCACACCTGAGTGACATCATGCGTGCTGGGATTATGACATCTATGAACCTGGCACCCTTTTACTGGTTTTAGATTTCAGTCTTGCTTCAGTCTGTCTTTTCGAAGAACTTTAATCATCATGTGCGTCAACAAGGGATTAAATCATAATTCTTCTGTACAGTATGCAAAGTGCCAATGTGAAGGGAGCTTTGGGATGGGATATTTTGATCGAAGAGGATGATTTTTGTCTGGTTATCGCAAATCGCTTTATATCATTTTCAAATCATGTTTCAAAATTATCCTTAAAAATAATTGGACGACAATGATTTTTTTAAAATTATACCATTACAATACATATGTCACAATTCATTGTTTATCTTTAGTTCACTACTTATTGTATCTTAGCAGCCAGCCATGACCAGCTGTTTCGCAGTTAACTGCGCACCAGTAATAATAGCAATCCACACCAATCCCTGCATCTTCTTGAGACCCCCACACCCCCCATGCTTTCTCCAACAAGAGCCCCTCACATAATATTGCCTGCTTGTCAAACTACGATGCTGTTTCCTTTCAAACCAGCCAGTGCCCAATGCTATCTAATCCGCTCCAAATATGGAACTTTAGAGCGTTGGGTGGCATCTTGGCTGGTACAGGGAAGGCAAATTGGTGTTTCTCAGCAAATACTTTGTTGATGAGGTGAGTTCACAAATCAGCGGCGTTCACTGTACCTGGAACAGAACACGGAACTGTTGAGATTTCTTGTTTTGAGTGAACAGAAAAAAAAAAAAAAACATGATTGGACTCACTGGTCTACTTTTGGTCGGGGGTGTTTCAAACTTCTTGCAGGACCCTCACCTCTGTGGAGAGCCAAACAACCAAACTGGAGCTATTCCAAACTAACCCCTGTACTAACTGTGTTTTAAGTAAACTTGTACACGTACAGTAACAAAAATAAACAAAGACAATTGTAATTCTGCTTTTCTCTCTTCCATATAGCACTCGTACTCGGTCCGGATCTTCCCTGGCCAGGAGCCCAGCAGTGTGTGGGTGGGCTGGGTCACCTCTGACTTTCATCAGTATGAACCGGGCTTTGGGTTGGACACGGTCCAAACTGTAACAGTGACTTTGGGAGATGAGAAAGGCAAAGTCCATGAGAGGTGATTGAAGCTATATTCTCTCTGTCTTTTGTGTTTGAGCATCACGTAGGTATCACAACATTTAAGAATACGGCAAAATTGGAATGTAAGCAAAAGTTAATATCTGTCATTGAACATGTCACTGCCATTAGAATGAAGATGCTTGACAAGTGCGTCATTGTGTCTGGACGGATAAGACAATCAAATTGCTTTTTCATGTCAGTATAATAGAGTACTCTGGAGGTATGTTCTGGTGTAAACTGCAACTAAAAGTTTTTATTTAAGTTCATTGTTCTAAATTGTAAGTTTGGGTATGTGGAAGACTGATTGCAAGAGTGGACAGGATTCACATTTACGATTTTACTGTTTGCACTGTAATTTGTGGACGGACTATCTCGTTGCAAGAGAGAAAGGAAAAGGCAGCACTATATGGCACAAAGAATAAAAAAATATATAACACAAGACAGTGTACTTAGGCCAAAATGTTGAAGGGTGTGAAACAATTCAACAGACTAAACATTTTGGCCTAAGTGACTGGAATGAGGGGTTTTTGTCACAAGATAATGCTCACAGTATCACTCTTCTTTATTAGATATGAGAATTTCTAATAAAGGTTGGTACAGATTGTAGCAAGCATCATGAAAGTTGACTTCTTTGATTTGCTTTCGCGGGCCACATAAAATGATGTGGCGGGCCAGATCGGGCCCTCGGGCCTTGAGTTTGATACCTGCGCTTTAATGGGTTAGATATTTGATTTTTCAGTCATCTTTCTTCAACGGGACTAAAACCTCGATCCCACTGAGCGGCAAAAGTTTGCGAGGGTCTGTGAGCATGGCGAATGTTGATTTTTCGTCAAGGTTCAAGAGAGCAAATGTCTTTCAGCTGTTGCATGCGTGTAAGCTGACCAATGACCACAGACGTACCATATTGGCCCGAACATAAGACTGTGTTTTTTTGCATTGAAATAAGACTGAAAAAGTGGGGGGCGTCTTATATTCGGGGTCTAGACAAAAGTGAACCCCTGTCACGAAGAATAAAAATAAAAATAGCGGTAGCACGAAGAAGAAAAATAACAAATAGCGGTAAGAAAGAAAAGAGAAGAAAATAATAGAAGAGATAACAGAAAATGGAGAAACGTAGCGACAATCTGGAGAAAAGTGGGTCGAAGATCGGCCAGGTTAACCGGCAGCTGAAGAGAAGTTATGATGTAATTTACATTTCAAAAACCAGAAGCCATTCATTTACGAATGTGATTGCACTTTAGATTTGAATGAGGCAAAATAGCATGCTTTTTCTCTCAAATATATTGTTATAATCATTGGTTTCAGATGTACTGTAATTATTTTCTGTATAAAAATTTATTTGCTGTTCAAAAAGTCTTTTTTTCAAACTTGAGTCTTGGAAAAGAGGGGGTCGTCTTATAATCAGGGTCGTCTTATATTCGGGCCAATACGGTATTAATGCGGCAGTACACATTTTTTAAAACTTAATTTACAAGTTTATTCGGGACAGAGCCGGCAGTAACGAATATCTATAAGTGAGATTTGTAATAAGCTCCCTTTGCCAAGGCTACCAGCCCCAGTGTCTTCCAGTTTGAACTGGGGCAGATTAAGGTGAGATGACTACACACTTCTGATATTGCGAACACAAAAGTCATTAAGCTCCGAGCAACATTCAGTATGCTTTCACATCCCTTTTTCAAGGAGATTCCTTCAAATTATTTTTTTGGACTCTTGAGGCTGTCCTCCTCCCACATGATGTGATAAAGGCAACAACAAAAAGCGTGACTCATTTACTTATCTAAAATGCATACTGTACATTTTCACCAGGAGACACGCACTTTCAAAAAAAGGCATGGCAAATAGTTGATTAATTTGTTGGGAGATGAAGCCATTCTGCCAAAAACCTCGACTCCTTTTTACTTTTATTTATGTATTTTTTATTTTTTTATAATTCACAATGCTGTGATGTAATGTAATGCATTATGTAAAGATGTAACAATACCACCTTGTACAATTTTTTTGTTTGTATTTGGATTTGCTATTTTTTTTATTTTTACTTTGCTCGACTCGACAGGTCGGCATTGCAAATGTTAATCTGTTCTTAATCTCTTTAGATAAATTACAGGTTACATAACAGCAACATAGAATAAAACCCGAAAAGACTTTGTTGTATGCAACACTTGATTTTGGCGTGATGCTTCTGTTCCCTGTTAGAATGTGATGCCTCTGTCAGCTGGTTTATTTTTGAGTGAGAGGAAGAATTCAGTCCCCCAGTGTCCTCCCCGGCTGCATGTCCAGTTTCTTACTCCTGTGTTATGGAGCCGTGTTCCCAATCACTACTCCAAGGTAATGATTGTTATTACTCTATATCTGTTTATATTGTACGCAATGCTCGTGTACATACTAACGGTTATCTCCACAGGTTTCAGTATCCCGAGTGAATGACCGACATGGCTGGCAAGTTCAATGTAATGAACCATTGCAGTTTCTGTCTCTGCACATCCCTGAAGAGAACAGGTTGAATGCACACGTCCAGCTGCTAGCCGCCTCCCTTTCTCATCGATACTTTGATACAGTCCCATGCTCTTTCATTTCTCATTCAAGCCTTTGTGTGTCATTCAGGTCACTGGATGTCTTGGAACTGACAGAAAGGAGAGACTTATTAAAGTTTCATTACCATACCCTTAGATTGTATTCTGCAATCTGTGCATTGGGAAACAACCGGGTTGCTCACTCCCTTTGCTCTCACGTGGATGAGGCCCAGCTTCTGCATGCTATAGAGAATAAATATATGCCAGGTGAGTCGCATAAAAGTGCAATTGTCAAGTAGAGCTTCATTCACTGACTAAGTATTTGCTTTAAAGAAGCCAAATTGTGGAAACTGTATTTGCCCACACATCAAATGTGAAGTTACACAACACTGGCATGGCAGGGGCGGCCCGGTGGTTGACCTCACAGTGCAGAGGTCGTGGGTTCAATCCCGTGTGAAGTCTGCATGTTCTCCCCGGGCCTGCGTGGGTTTTCTCCGGGTATTCCGGTTTCCTCCCGCATTCCAAAAATATGCGTGGCAGGTAAATGGAACACTCTAAATTGTCCCTGGATGTGAGTGTGAGCACAAGTAGTTGTTCGTCTCTGTGCCCGGTTCAGAGTGTCCCCCGCCTACTGCCCGATGATGGCTGGGATAGGCTCCAGCATCCGCCACGACCCTTGTGAGGATAAAGCGGATAGGAAAATGAATAAATGAATGAATGGCATGGCAGGCGCCAGTGCGGGGTGAAAGGAGGGGGTGATTGGGATGGTAGTCAACTCGCAAGATGTACAACTCGCTCAATAGCTAGAGTCAGTGAGATCATCGGAAACCACGCCTGTTGAAGGATGGCCAACAAGAGGGAGGACAAAAGTGGTCATCAGCTGAATGGCCATTCTTTAGTTTTATGGGTTCTTTGCCAAAGAGGCATCCAAATAGCCTGTGATTTAGTTTTGCTTCACGCAAATTTGTCCTCTTTCTCAATAGGTGAGGCCGTGATTATCTGTTTCAATTGTTATGCAGTAAATTCTGAGAATTCAAACTTTTCGGTCAGTGTTGGAGCACATGATGATTGAATGCAATAATTGAATGGAAGGCTAAAAATATTTATGAATTGGGTGGTGGTGTCCGAGACTGCATCTGGGTGTATGTGGACTTCATCAAGTATGTTAAAAAAAAAAAAAGTCCAATCTTCTCAAGCTATATTAAAAACAGTTGAGAAAATTAAAAATTCTTGGGAACAAGATTGTTGACCCAGTGCTCTTGCTCATCTCCGAGGTGATTTGTATGCTCCCTCCAGCATTTCTAATTGATTAACGATGTCTTTCTGGAGCACCCCAACATTGCCTGTGCATTCAAGACATGTTGTGGTGCTCCTGTGCTAAACAAAAGAACATTGTTTTTTTTTTTTTTTCTTGAAATTGTCTGTTTTTGTTGCTAGCCTGTCTCCTCAGAAGGTTTTGAAAAAAAAAAACTGCCTGGGACTGGATGACAGGATATCTTTTCTTTTCACTTGGTGTCACTTCAAATGACGTTTTCTCAAAAGCTTTCATGAGCCTGACCTATGCTAGCCTCTTAGTTAGGGGTTTCAAATTAAATTTTCTCACGGGCAGCATTGTAGTTATGGTCCCTCTGAGGGCTATTATAACTGCAAACTCACATACAGCAATTGTACGATCACCTCATAACACCAAATTGATGCATTACTAGTTTTGAAATCAGAAGCCAGTAAAAAAAAATTAATAAAAAATTTCAACTAATTTTCAATTTATTTTAAAAAGCAGGTTGGTTATAAAAATGCTTCCAATATCTCAGTAACATTAAAAGTATAGAAAAATTATAATTTTGCATTTAGTCAGAAACATAATAATAAAAATACATTCGTGCACACACACACACACACACACACACACACACACACACACACACAAATCGCTCATGGTAACAACACAGCAACAAAGGTGGGTGTTGCACTAATATTTGATTTTGATGTCAAATATTGGGCCGTAAAATACCATCCCGCGGGCTGTAAATTGCCCTCGCGCCTTAGGTTTGAGACCCCTGCTTACCAGGATCAGCAGTTTGGAAAATAAATGGATGGATGCTCAGAATGGTTGGCAAATTGAAGTGTTATGCTCTAACTGTTAAGAGTGAAGTTAATATTTTTCTGTATGTTTTCATTTCAGGTTTGCTTCGCGCAGGGTACTATGACCTCTTGATTGACATCCACCTGAGCAACTACGCAACCGCTCGACTCATGATGAACAATGAGTACATTGTTCCGATGACTGGTGAAACCAAGAGTATAACCCTTTTTCCCAATGAGGAAAAAAAACACGGCGTGCCTGGCATTGGGCTCAGCACTTCCCTGAGACCAAGAATGCAATTTTCATCACCAAGTTTTGTCTGGGGTTCCGGAACATCACCACGTAGGAATTCCAACAATGGCTCAGGAGCAATCGATTCTTGCCAGTACAGTCCTGAATTCCCCTTGGACATTCTAAAAACCAAAACGGTTGAGATGCTGACCGAGGCAGTATCTGAGGGCAACATGCATGTCAGGGATCCCATTGGGGGCAGCACTGAATTTCTCTTTGTTCCGCTCATAAAGCTTTTTTACACCATGCTCATCATGGGCGTTTTCCAAAATGGAGATCTGAAGAATATACTGCGACTGATTGAGCCGTCTGTGTTCTCCGAGAAATGTGAAGTGCAGGAGGAAATGCATAGGAAGTTGGGAAAGGAGACAGAGGATGAAGGGCAAAGCATCCCAAAGGAGGGCTTGTTGCAGATGAAACTACCAGAGCCTGTAAAACTTCAGGTAATCCCAATCTCACTGAAACTAATTGTTCTTTTTTATGCACTATAAGGCACAACGAAAAGTCTTCCGTTTTCCTAAAAGCTCACAATGCGCCTTAAAATCCGGTGCACCTTGTATATGGTCATTACGGTAATATGTCGAACCCCAAAATGGCTCCTTGCTGGAGACATGCTTACAAGGTATTAACTTGCTGTTAGTTCAGTGAACTGTGTCGCTGCTTTATTAAATAAGTTTTTGTTGCAGCTCCGAAAAAAGGAGAGTTGTGGTGTTGGTTTTCAGAATTTATTTCGTGATTTCCTCATTTGTGAATACACAACAAAGGAATAAATAACAAACACTTCTGAGACAGTCCAGTCTCTGACATTTTACTGACATCTGATCGTTCTGTTGGAGCTAGCTACACTCGAGGAAATGCCAAGGGGGCCTATAGAATTTATTTTGTGATTTCCTCGCTTGATTTTCTGTTTTGATGCATTATTTTCAATTTTCGTAGTTTCATTGAAGTAATCGTTAATTTACATTTTTCGGAAGCGGTCATAAACGCCTCTCGAGTCGAAGCGTAGTCGGAGCGTAGTTCCATCTAGTGGATGCATTTTAGATTGCGCTTTATAATCCAGTGCGTCCAATACATGAAAAAATTTACAAAATAGGCCATTCATTGAAGATGTGCCTCATAATCCAGTGCACCTTTTAGTGTGGAAAATACGCTATATACGTACATTATGCAAGCATCCACATTTGAGCTTTTCTGAAGTGGTCGCACAGAAAAAAATGTTCATAGGTGTCATGCACTTTTTGTGTATCGTAGATGTGCCATGTTCTTCAGTATCTGTGCGACTGCCAGGTGCGGCATCGTATCGAAGCAGTAGTAGCCTTCTCTGACGATTTCGTAGCCTGTCTCCAAGAAAACCAACGCTTTCGTTACAACGAAGTGATGCTCGCCTTGAACATGTCTGCTGCTCTCACCGCCAAGAAGACCAAAGAGTTCCGATCTCCACCTCAGGAACAGGTAAGCAACTAAGAGGAAAAACGTTGCTTGAAGAGCGACACCGCTCTCCAAAAGTATTAGAACGGTACTTGTGGATATTCTCATTCATCCAGATACTTTCTTTCGATCGCAGTTGGATTGCGCTGTTCATCATAGAAGACGTTTTGCCTCTCATCCGAGAAGGCCTTATCAGTTCATGCAACAAGGTTTGGTTAGGACTGGTCCAGACTTGTTGCGTGAAGTCTCGATATGAGAGGTGAAACGTCTCATTACAGCAGTGAAGGCGTTTCTTTATTTTTGCTGTTGACTGAAAACATAATGCGGTTGGCATGAAAAAAAAAACAACACGGGACAAGAGATCAACATTTCAGCTTTTATTTTGTGGTGTTTGCAGTTGGATCAATTCAGAGCACCTTTAATTTGAACCCTCTGATGTTGAATGGGAGTAAAAATATAGTAGCGCCTTCACTCATGTGCAGTGTTATGCGGTCGCGTCATCACAAGTAGCGTTATTAACTCATAACTAGTTCAAAAAAGATATATAATTCTGGAGCGTTTCAGTAGTTAACTCATTACTAATTTAAAAAAATTCTGGAGCGTTTCAGTAGTGAAGTCATTGCCTTAAACGTCTGCAGCTTGTCAGCAGAGGCCTGTCTAAATTGTTTGTGAAATTTCTCAAAAACTCTCATCTTCTCATCAGTTATCTGTTATTTTTTATGATCCTCAGTCATCTTGACACTCTTGTATTGGTGTTTATATCTGAAGTTACATCCTTATGCTAAAGTCACTGAAATGTATTTTTCTGGTCCAAGTTAAGCAACATTCACACCTTATTTGGCCATGCAATTAAAACTGGATTGATCTTGAAACTATATTTCCTGCAGATTAACATGCTGCTGAACTTTAAGAAGGAGATGCAGGAGTGCCCCTGTCCCGAATATATCCGAGAACAGTTGCTCGACTTCCATGAGGACCTCATGAAACACTGTGGTAAATTTATTTCAACGTACAAAAAGTCTACCCAAAATTTGGAGCGTAAAAGCTCTTTAATCAGGATCACCAGAGCGCATAACAATAATTTGTATTACCGTAATTTCTGGACTATAGACCGCACCTGATTATAAGCCGCACCACTACATTTTTAAAGGAAAAAAATATTTTGTACACACATAAGCCGCACCTGTGTATAAGCCGCAGGTGCCCATATTGTAACATGAGATATTTACAAAGAAAGACGGTACACAGGCGGCCGTTAGAAAAGTCTTTATATA
>NW_017806029.1:784277-850457 GCF_001891065.2 Hippocampus comes
CTGTTCATCATAGAAGACGTTTTGCCTCTCATCCGAGAAGGCCTCATCAGTTCATGCAACAAGGTTTGGTTAGGACTGGTCCAGACTTGTTGCGTGAAGTCTCGATATGAGAGGTGAAACGTCTTATTACAGCAGTGAAGGCGTTTCTTTATTTTTGCTGTTGACTGAAAACATAATGCGGTTGGCATGAAAAAAAAACAACACGGGACAAGAGATCAACATTTCAGCTTTTATTTTGTGGTGTTTGCAGTTGGATCAATTCAGAGCACCTTTAATTTGAACCCTCTGATGTTGAATGGGAGTAAAAATATAGTAGCGCCTTCACTCGTGTGCAGTGTTGTGCGGTCGCGTCATCACAAGTAGCGTCATTAACTCATAACTAGTTCAAAAAAGACATATAATTCTGGAGCGTTTCAGTAGTTAACTCATTACTAATTTAAAAAAATTCTGGAGCGTTTCAGTAGTGAAGTCATTGCCTTAAACGTCTGCCGCTTGTTTTGAAGAACATCTAACTACCAGCAGGCATTACAATTCTTGGGCATCTCATCCATTAAATGTGGAGTAACATCTGTTCATTAGTCTTTGGGTCCATTCATGCAGCATATGTCAAAATTTTTTTCTTAGTCCCATAATTTCCAGACTATAGAGCGCACCTGATTAGAAGGCGAAACCACTACATTTTTAAAGGAAAAAAATATTTTGTACACACATAAGCCGCACCTGTGTATAAGCCGCAGGTGCCCATATTGTAACATGAGATATTTACAAAGAAAGACGGTACACAGGCGGCCGTTAGAAAAGTCTTTATATAAGCCGCTTCATGAAATAAGCCGCAGAGTTGAAAGCGTGTGACAAAAGTCGCGGCTTATAGTCCGGAAATTACGGTATATAAGATTATTCACTGTATTAATTGTATGTAGTTAATAGGGGAATTGCATGATATATGTATATTTTTTTGTGTCAACGCTATGATGAAAATCCTGTCTGTCAACTAATCCTTTGAATCTAATTGATATGATTTCAGTCCTGTAATTTAAAAAAAAAAATCACAGGAGGAAGGAGTGCTTTGCAGTTATGTATATTCACTGTCAATAGATAGCTGCTATACAGAATTAACGCGAAACAAAACAGCATCGACGTGGGTTTGTCACCCCTGTTCTAGGCCTACCCCAGCAAAGCGTTTCGTTTGGTGGGTATTTGTTGGCTCTGCCTCTTCCTCAACGCAAAAATAATTCATGAGTAGTTGTGATGCTCCAAACGTCATTGTGGAATTGTAAAGTCGACATATCTACCAGTCTGTACAACGATTACTGAGTGTAATGTCTCTTTCGCCTCAGGTATAGAGTTAACAGAAGACGGCTCTTTCGATGGAAACAGTCATTTCACTATTCGAGGTCGACTGATGTCGTTGGTGGAAAAAGTGTCTTCTCTGAAGAACAAGATTGTCAATCCGCCAAAGGAAAATGCAGATAGACAAGGCAGTAAGTTACCTGTATCCTAAAATCTGCACCATGCATAAATATGAAGCTAAGCAGTGAGGAATAGGCAACTCCTTTTTTCGTGATTTTTATTTATTTTTTTGCTCTTTGCTTTGGTGCCATCTTGTGGCTATCTTGGTGAAAAGGACCTATGTTCATTTAGTAAGTTCCACTGTCTGTGGCGTTTTCATGTTATTTTCAGAAAATAACATAAATTGTCAGGAACAGTGGCAATGTAAGATGGCCGCCCTCTGGCTTCATTCCCAATTCACGATACTGACATAACGCTGAAGGGGCAACACAAAGGGTGAAGTTCTTTCTTTGAGATGCTCACATTACTCCATGAATCATAAATTATTCATGTCCCCTCTCAACCTTAACAATGTGTAAAATGAATGTTTCCACAAAGCTCAAGATGTCAGCAGAGTTTTAGTTTATTGGATAATTTAGCTATCTGATTGACCGGAAATAAAGATTTATTGTCGGGAATCTGCTTGTAAGATTGTATCCATTTCTCTCCATTTGTCTCATCAGGTACATTACAGCAATTGATTTCAGAGACGATGGTTCGCTGGGCTCAGGAGTCGGTTATCGAGGATCCAGAGCTTGTCAGAGCCATGTTTGTCCTGTTGCACCGACAGTATGATGGCATTGGAGGACAGGTTCCATCCTGTTTTGTTTTTTTTTTTTGTTTGTTTGTTTTTTTTAATTTCCATCTTCCGAAATTGTCAACAAGTAAAGCTTATTGCAGGCAAAATGATAGGTGGCAGGGAGAACCTTCCCATCTGTGTCAAAATGGTGAAATGCCAACAAAAATGATTACATAAGGTGGATTCAGAGATACAATTCTGGAGTTTCTAAAAGATAGAAAGGCTGAGCTGGACGATTCTGCATTGAAATGAACGCTTTGCTGCTTTTAAGAGCAGTTCTTTTAGTACTCTATCATTATCCTCGCTAAATTGAAACTTTCCTTTATGTCATTATTGAAATAAACCAGTGTGCTCTCTGAGTCATTAATTATTTTTTTTACAGTAGACTGATATCAGTTAGGTTTTCTTAAATGTACAGTGCTCTCCCCCTCCCCCCGCCCCCTTTGCAAAGCATTGGATTATTTCATGCTCTTCCAAAAAAAAAAAAAAAGGTATTTCCTTACCTTGAAAGAAAACTGACTCGCATTCATGTAGAAAAAGCTAATTCAGGAATTACGCTAATTCGGCTTTGCTGGGGAACAAATCATCTAACCCGATTGAAAATTGTCCCAGCGATCATAAATAGAGGATACACATCCTAAATAAATCCTTCAATTCCATTTCAAATGTTTATTTCACTTGAATCCCGCATGCGTTGTAATTAGGAACACAACGTAGTCTAAAAAAATTAAATGATGACATTTACGTCCATGAAAATAGTATTGCTCAATGTTAAAGTGTGTCTGTGTCTTCTCCGTCTAGGTTCGGGCCCTCCCCAAGACTTACACAATAAACTCGGTATCAATCGAGGACACCATCAACCTGCTTGCTGCTCTTGGACAAATAAGATTGTTGCTGAGCGTACGAATGGGAAGAGAGGAGGAGAAGCTGATGATAAGGGGACTGGGGTGAAAAACATTTCCTCTTCTGTTCCTACAATCAACATTGGATTCACAAAACAATCTTTTCCGTTGACAACTTTAAACTTGGTGCAGAATTGTCAACCTATTCCATTGGTGGCCTTTTTTTTTTTAGACTGGATTTTTAAATCAAGCAAGTGTTCGTATTTGGATACAAACGTCAAGTGACAACGTGTTTTATTTTCTTCTGCAGTGATATTATGAACAATAAAGTCTTCTACCAGCATCCTAACTTGATGAGAGCTCTGGGGATGCATGAGACTGTCATGGAGGTCATGGTGAACGTACTCAGTGGCGTTTCTAAGGTATGCAAGGGCCGCCTGAAATATTAAAGATCTGCCAAGTGCATTCATTTTTTTTTTTTTTTTTAATTCTCGTCTCACATAAAAAGAACTTCCCCAACACGGCCATAACTTTAATATGAAGTCATATAAAATGTGATTGTTTACATAAGACCGATGTTTGTTCAGCAGTGTTTTGACAAAAGAATCGATTAGCTCGACATTCGGAATTCTTTCGACTGTGGGGAAATGATGATTTTCCAATTTGAAGCAATGAAGGTAAAGTGGAGTTCACTATTTCGTTTCAACCAGCAGAGGCACTGATGAATTCAATCTGACCGAAAAAAAGACCAACATGACATCCGCACTGGAAAGTTGATCTGCATCCATGCTTTGATGACTTTTGTGGGCAATACTAATCTGCTCAATGCAACAAATGGAAACATAGTTCTGAACACTTACAGAGTTTATCCCATTGTTTTAAAAATTGATATTTTTTTAAATAATTCTACTGCACTCATCACTCAATCCAAAAATAAAGTTTGGTTTTCACTTTGGCATTTTTGGTCTTTCCTCTTGTTACAATAGCCAATATCTTATCTTGACGTTTTGTTTTGCAGGAAATCACCTTTCCTAAAATGGTGGCCAACTGCTGTCGTTTTCTTTGTTACTTCTGTCGAATCAGCCGTCAAAACCAGAAAGCCATGTTTGACCATCTCAGCTACCTGCTGGAAAACAGCAGCGTTGGCCTTGGTGAGTTCCTGTCCGAGTAGAGCTGCACAGCCTTTCATAATATGCAACTGATCGAACGCCAAGGCAGGCACAGAGAGTAACTCTTTATTCCGGTAATTTTCAAACAAAAAGTGCTCCTGACGAGTTGGTGTAGTCATACAAAGTACTAAATTATAAAAAGTACTTCCTGTAAGTGCCACTAAAAAAGTGCTACAGAGTGGGGAAATACACAGGGGTAGTATTTTCAGGAAATAGACTAAATGGTTGTGTCCTTGATATTTGTACTGTCTTGTGTTCTCCTCAGCATCTCCATCGATGCGAGGAGCCACCCCTCTTGATGTGGCTGCTGCGTCAGTGATGGATAACAATGAATTGGCCCTTGCTTTGAGAGAGCCAGATTTGGAGAAGGTGAAGCTCATCATATGTATCATTCGGAACGTGTGTACGGTCACACTTGTGGATTTGCCAGAAAAAGGTTCACCTCGCTTAGCTGATGTTCTGCATATAGTGTATGCTGAGGCTTTGGAACCAGCATTTGCATCCTAAAATTGACAGATGCTTGAGTTTTACATGCAGCAAATATTTCAATCAACTTCCCTTTTAATGGTAATTGGCGGTAACTTGCATGTTGTGGGTAGGTTGTGCCCCACCCGCTCATTGGGCGTTATCATAAATAGACGCCCTTAACAGTGTTGGCTGTATGAGCTTTTGGGAGTACAACGATAGTAGGTGTATTGTCATTTATCACAACTAATAAATCATAAAAAGAGTACAGGCCCCAAAATCATGACATGGACGAAAACCTCACGTGCTCCCATTCATGTCAATGTAACTGCTGTGTGTTGTGATATTCCAGCTGCTGTAATAAGTAGCAGAAAGTGTGCATCGTCATATATTTGTATGCCATGTGTGAGTCACGACTGTAGGATGTGAGCCGCCCGAACCAAATCAAATCTCCGTCCTGCGAGCACACACACCTAAACAACAAGTAGCGATGATGACCCGTCACTTGATGTATGCCACCGGGCATTCAACGGATTATTGTTGCCCGTTTTTGGCTCATGGGTCCACGAGCTAATGCTAAAATTAGCTGTGTGTTTTCCGGTGTAAGGTAGGAGGGAGAAACGGCGGCGAGGACAATAACAGACACGAGTCAGAGTCCCGTGAGTGCCTATCGCAAAATATTTGTGGTATAGGAGTGCCATAAGCAGGAGCTAATTGTCTTGATATGTGATTGTGATACATATAGCCAACAGAGGGCGCTGTGGGTTTAGAGTTGATAGCATATGACAAGGCTTCCGGTAAACACAGTTCACGGAGATCACCATGCGTGCTGGCAACAATAAAGTTGAGCTCAGGCACATTTGTTCACTAAATGATGGCTCATCATATTAAGATGAACAACACACTAATGATAAAGTGGCTGCAATTATTGGCTCAGTCGGGCCATTTGATGACAGCGATACACATTTTTTGAGGTTAAAACCCCGAAGTGTGTGCAGACTCACTTTTATGAAGTCATCCCCAACTAAATGTACAACGAATGCAGCACAATTCTGGTTGTGAAATGCTGACTAATTCCTCTACAAATATAATGAAGCCAGTATATCCTCAACTCCTCCAAGGTTGGCAGGTGATCAGATTTATGGTAGGCGCATAGCTGTTAAGCCATGTTTCTTTTGAAGGGCTACTGCATGAAAAATAAAACCAACCCCCCCCCCCCCTCCCGAAAAATCCATAAATGTCAAACTTTAACCATGTTACATGTTACTCATTTTGATGTTATGCATGTGAAAAAATTCGATTTTGATACCATGGGACGTTTAATTTTTTTAACTTGATGTGCACTTGCTTAGGTGTTTATTTTTCTGAATCAGTATGAATACATGTGATTATTTTTCTTCTCAGGTCGTTCAGTATCTGGCTGGCTGCGGACTGCAGAGCTGCACGATGCTGGTGTGTAAAGGATATCCCGACATTGGTTGGAACCCCGTCGAAGGAGAACGCTACCTTGACTTCTTGCGTTTTGCCGTATTTTGCAATGGTGAACATTGAGCTCTTTAATATTTCTGCATCATTCTTTTTCTCTTCTTTCTTCAGCTCCTAAATTAATCAAGTTCTTGCCAAAGTAGCGCTCGGCACTACAATTGAGTTCTTGCTCTTCTGCGATAGGTGAAAGTGTGGAAGAGAATGCTAACCTTGTGGTGAGACTTCTTATCCGCCGACCGGAATGTTTCGGCCCAGCACTTCGGGGAGAAGGCGGTGACGGATTGTTGGCCACAATGGAAGAAGCAATTAAGATTTCCCTTGATCCCTTCAGAGATGGTCCTTCCTCTGCATCGGAAAGCAGCAACATTCTGTAAGACAGTGCCCAAAATTAAAAACACCATGCGATCACAGTTAGTATTGCATTCACTATATTTTGAGACTGTTACTTGATAGTCTGCAAGCTTATTTTGTTTTTACACAGAGGAGTGTTCAAGGAGAATTGAGTCATGGATGAATAACCTCTGAACCCCAAAATAAATAAATATACAGTCAAAACTCCGTTTTCGAACGTCTCAGTTATCGACCAAATCGGATTTCGACCAGAAAATTCAAGATTTTTACGCCTCAGATTACGACCGAAAACGGTTTTCGACCAAACTGAGCAAACCCGAATACGCCACTCGACTCCTCTCTGCTTCCTTGCACGAGGAAGTGACGCTTCCTCGTGTAACGTTTCTTGTGAGCAGACCGTGTTCAATAAAGATTTTTTTTTTTTTTAAAAAGAGCATGGTTTCGGTTTTCGAATAAATCGGGTTTCGAAAACCCTTCTTGAAAGGATTACATGTTTAAACCCTGGAGAACCCAAGAACCCTTTTCTTATTTGGAAAATGATGAATTATACATGAAATGACTGCTATATGTTAACTGAACACCAAAATATATGTTTTTTTCAAATATTTAATGCTTTAATCCTAATTTACTATTCGGGCCAAATTTGACCCTTTGGGATTTAAGGGTAGCATTTGAGTAGCAAAATTTTATAGGGGCCAAATTTGACCCCGTGGGTTCTCCAGGGAAATAGAGAGAGAGAGAGAGAGAGAGAGAGAGAGAGAGAGAGAGAGAGAGAGAGAGAATGTCAGGGTTTAGTGTGAATCCACCAATAGTTGCTGTTATTATATAAATGAACAAATACAAATCAATAAACCAAACATACACTAGAGTTCAAGTATTATCCAATTGTGTGTGTGTGTGTGTGTATACCTATACAGTAATGATGGGCTACAGGAAGAAGATGATACCATCCACTTGGGGAATGCCATCATGACCTTCTATGCGGCTCTCATTGACCTTCTTGGACGTTGCGGTCCAGAGATGCATGTGAGTGACACAAACAAACTCTCACATACACACACACACACACACGATTTTATCATAACCTAATCTATCACTATAATCCTTTTGCATCAGTTGATACACGCCGGTAAAGGTGAAGCAATCCGCATCAGAGCCATTCTAAGATCTCTGATTCCCATTGAAGATCTTGTGGGGGTCATCTGCATTCCATTCTCGATGCCGAACCTGGGAAAAGGTAACTACACCTCCTGTATCAGCTTCAATATTAGTATATCATCTCTTATTATTTTAGGTAAGAGTGAAAACTGGACAAATGTACTACTGTAGTATATTGCCTTACCCAGATGGAGTGGTGTTGGAGCCAGACATGTCAGCTGGCTTCTGTCCCGATCATAAAGCGGCCATGGTGCTGTTTTTGGACCGTGTATATGGTGTACAAGATCAGAATTTCCTTCTTCACCTGCTGGAAGTCGGCTTCCTACCAGACCTCAGAGCTGCAGCTTCATTGGACACTGTTAGTTTGGGTCCTTTGGTGTGCGTTCTATGTTTAATATTTTCTATTTTGTCGGGGTTCTTCAGGAATTGTGTCGCACACAATCTACTCGCTTCTCTGCAGTCGATCAGCAGAACGCTTTAAGAAATGGAGAATTTTGTAGCTAATGACATTTTAAAATATTTTAGGAACCGTCCCATATTGGTGTCGATTTCAACTTAATTAAGGCGTTATCGATGTGTAGCCTTTAAGCTCTACCATACAGGAACAAAATTTACAAAAAAAGATGTATGAGTTAGGAATTACACTGTGTTCCAAATTATTATCTGTTCTCGACATGGCATGAAAATTAACGAGGGGAATTATTTTGGCTAATGTAAGACACAAAATATATCAAACGTTACAATGTTTCTCCATCAATACTTTTCAATTAGCCGCTGGAGGAATTCTTTATTGCTGTGTTGTTTCGAATGGTCCAGGTGTGTTATGTTCTGGGTGGCTGCTGGAAGGCCAGCATATCTAAAGAAGGGTGTGACGTCAGAAAAGGGGAGTTACCTATTTGTCAATCAACTTTTTTTTTTCAAATGCCGTCTTGGCCCGAATATAAGATGGTGCTTTTTCATTGAAATAAGACTGAAAAAGTGGGGGTGGTCTTATATTCAGGGTCCAGCCATTATACCCATTCACGACGCTAGATGGCGCCAGATATCATTTTAGCGAATGCCGAACTTGACTCCGCAGGCCAAAGTGAACCCCTGTCACGAAGAATAAAAATAGCGGGAGCACGAAGAAGAAAAAATAGCGGTAAGAAAGAAAAGAGAAGAAAATAATAGAAGCGATAACAGAAAATTGAGAAACGTAGTGACAATCTGGTGGCAATCTGGAGAAAAGTGGGTCGAAGATCGGCCAGGTTAACCGGCAGCTGAGGAGAAGTTATGATGTGCTGTAATTTACATTTCAAAAACCAGAAGCAATTCATTTACGAATGTGATTGCACTTTAGTTTACATATTTAAATGTTCAGATAGTAAGATTTGAATGAGGCAAAATAACATGCTTTTTCTCTCAAATATATTGTTATAATCATTTGTTTCAGATGTACTGTAATTATTTTCTGTACAAAAATTTATTTAGTGTTCAAAAAGTCTTTTTTCAAACTTGAGTCTTGAAAAAGAGGGGGTCGTCTTATAATCAGGGCCGTCTTATATTCGGGCCAATACGGTACAAATTTATTTCCTGTAAATCACATTGACTATTAATAAGTGTACAAAAACAACAAATGCCTACTAATATGGAACACAGTTTACTGTATACCATATGTATCAAAGTCAAGGCCCGGGGGCCAGATCTGGCACGCCACATCATTTTATGTGGCCTGCGAAAGCAAATCAAGCATGTCAAGTTCCATGATGCTTGCTAAAGTCTGAACCAAAATTTCAAATTGTCATATGTAATCCACATTATTCATTATTCTTGACTTCTGATTTTAAAACTAGTTATACATCAATTTGTTGTGCGCTATGTAATATGTGGAGGTGATTAAACATTTATATGCTTTCCCAAAATTCATAACGGCCCTCCAAGGGAAACCGTAACAACAATGTGGCCCGCGACACAAATGAGTTTGACACCCCTGCTGTATACTATATAAACGATTGAATCATTCGCTTGGGAGCGCTTTAGCTTTCCTTTTTCCAAGTAACCATAAAATGTGTCATTTTCAGAACTGTTTCATCTCATTGTTGTATGCCTCTTTGTGGTGTTCAAATCCCCCCCACCCCTCTTTTCTTCCATGATTCTCTTTGTGTTAGGCAGCTCTTAGTGCCACAGACATGGCTCTTGCCCTCAATCGGTATCTCTGCACCGCAGTATTGCCCCTACTGACGAAATGTGCTCCACTGTTTGCGGGGACAGAGCCATTTGCATCACTGATCGATTCCCTCCTTCACACGGTTTACCGTTTGTCGAAAGGCTGCTGCCTTACCAAAGCACAGAGGGATTCCATTGAAGAGTGTCTTCTTGCTGTTTGTGGGTAAGAGGACAGTTTAAAGTTCTAAAATGGCATTTAAAAAAAGACTGCTTTGCAGCACTTACTCACGTTTGTTTGTTGACCAGTAATGGGCTCTTTGCACATAGCGCCGTGGCGTCATATCTGTTGTTGATAACCTGGTCTCTTCCGCTTCGGCGAACTCTTGAGAGGCGTGTATACATAGTCTGGAGTTGTTTTCTGTGGATATTTAACTGACACTTCCTCCCATTTTCGATGCAGTAAACTGAGACCTTCAATGATGCAGCATCTATTGAGGAGGCTTGTGTTTGACATTCCCTTGCTGAATGAACATACCAAGATGCCTTTGAAGGTGCGTCATGCGGGAATAGAATCTTTTCACCAACATTTATGTTTTAATTGAACAACCATTTCATTCTTTCAGCAAATGCAACTTGACTTGAAGTGATGTGTTTTACATCCAAGGTTTAGAAACCCCTTTTTTGAAAATGCTCTGTTACAATAGATACAAAATTTGCAAAATGCCAATTTTCCAACAGCTTTTGACCAATCACTTTGAGCGTTGCTGGAAGTACTACTGCCTGACTGGAGGTTGGGGCGGTTTTGGTGCCTCGTCTGATGAAGAACTTCACCTTTCGAGGAAATTATTCTGGGGAATATTTGATGCTCTCTCCCAAAAGGTAAGCAGAAATGTAGTATTTGGGTTACAACGGTGGTAACCCTGGACTCTTGACCGAGTTTTGTCACATGTTTACATGGACTTTCAAAACTCGAATATCGCCATTTCGAATGGTTAGTCTTAGAATTTGTCATAGCTGGACAATTACGTCGTCACTTTGTGACATTGTTGCCCTGGCGCAGGTCTATGTGCTAAAATTGATCAGCTTTCTGAAATAATTCTATTGAAGAGTATATTGCTCCATGCTACAGGACTCGACCAAAAGCATGGACGTGAATCAAATTAGCATAAAGGTCATTTAAATGATGATATGTGTGTGTCTTTGTTTGTTCAGCCATATGACCAGGAGCTGTTTAAGGTTGCGTTGTCATGCCTTAGCGCAGTGGGGGGAGCTCTTCCTCCAGATTATATGGAGTCAAAATACATGACCATGATGGACAAACAATCATCGATGGACTCTGAAGGAAACTTCACTCCACAGCCTGCAGACACTGCCAAGTATCTATATTTTGTATTTCTTTTCATCGTTTTGAATGACTGTCGCATATGAGGGGCCGTTAGGGACACAATTTTGACGCTTACTACTGAAATTCTACGAAACACACTCGTGAAATTTCTGTTGCTCGTTAACACCACTAAAATGCTCTCATGGGCAGTACACACGAGTGAAATGTTGTTTTCTCATCAACACGACTGAAATGTGCTCATACACAATGCCGAAAGGCTCTCATACTCGCATCTAAAACGCTTTCCAAACAAGTTCCTAAGTCTTATTCCTACGATTGCTCTTGTTTTGTCTTTCATAGTGTGTCTGTCCCGGAAAAATTAGACAGTTTCATAGCCAGATATGCAGAGCATAACCATGAGAAGTGGTGTTTCGAAAAGGTAAACCACATGTACATTCATTTTCCTTATAATTAAATTCAGTAAATACTTAAATGTTTAGATGATTTGGCATATCCCCCCCCCCCCCCTTTTTTTTTTTTTTCATTTTTCCAAAGGGTGGGTCTTTGGGGGAAATGGTCGGAAAATGCTTCAAATGTCAATTTAAGTGTCAACACAGGATGTCACATGAAAATACTTTTCAACGTGGAATTGTTCCATATTTCTGTATTTAGAGAAAACCTGATCTGGTCTCGTGTTGGTTTATTTGCTTTAGGATAAAGAGTTCTATTGTTGGCCAATCAGAGAGTCTCTCAAGACCATGCTTTCTTGGGGGTGGAGTATCAACAGAATACGAGAGAGTGACCCTGCCAGCAAATCTAGGAGGATATCGCTTGCCAGCCAGGTAAACATTTTCTGGACGTTTCCAGGACATTTATAGCTGGTGTAGTACGTTAGACAAGATAGTACATCCAACAATACTATTACATACCCAGCGCCACCGAACATAGTCATCATATATTTTGCGCCTTGCATGGTTTGCATTCAGCCATTACTTGGGTGTTTATTCCTTTTTCACATTTTGAGGGGACATTTTACTTTGCTTTTTCTTTCTTACCGTACTCTCTGGAGCGATAAGAAGTTTTTCATGAATCATAAAACAACAATTGCCAGTGTTTCAGCAGGCTCTCCAGATTCAATATCGGTGACTTCAACCTGCTGGTCACACATTGGTCGAATTGATTTGTCATCTCCACCCCTTTATTGAGCTTCGTACAAAGAATTGAGGATCGACTACTTGAAACAACCAAATAAACACATATGCTAGCAATTGCTGAGCCTATCCTCTGTGAAAGAAAAAAATGTCTTTATCTGACTGATTGTTTAATGTGGCTTCAAGAACAATAAAACACTCAGAAAAAAAAAAATCTGTCAACCAGTATATGTTATTCAAAACAATGTGAGCATTTAGAATAGTTGCCTGTGATTGACTGTTGACCAGTCCAGAGTGTTGTCTGGATTTCGCCCCAAGACAGCTGGGATAGGCTCCAGCGTCCTGCGACCTTGAACAGGATAAGCAAGTTTAGAAACTGGATGAATTAAGAAAAGCTTTTTTAATAACAAAACAATAATCATTTGTTCCTCAGCTGTCCTTCGAAGGAGCTCAGTCTTTCAATCCGAGACCCATTGATATGAGCAATGTTACTCTGTCCAGAGACACACAGGTACACTTAACATTTTTTGTCAAAACATGACATAAGTGCACGCTGATACCAATAAACTTCTCAATTTGTTATGAGAATTGAAGAATGACCGGACCTATGCAATACAACAGTCAAATGTTGTGTTTTGCAGTCAATGGCGGAACTGCTTGCAGAGAACTATCACAACATCTGGGCCAGGAAAAAGAAAATTGAGCTCGAAGCCAAAGGTGTGGTTTCGAAAATAGAGTGGCTTTTACGCATGAATATGTTTCAATTTGATGTATTCTGCCAAGCTCATATTTTTTCACAGGTACATTGGAGTGCTTGTTATCTTATTTCTTGTCTCTGTGTGCCAGGTGGAGGAAATCACCCCTTATTGGTTCCCTTTGACACACTGACTGCCAAAGAGAAATTAAAAGACAGACAAAAAGCACAAGATGTCCTGAAGTTCCTCCAGATCAATGGTTACATTGTGTCAAGGTAGGAAATATATTCATACCCACATGTGAAAGTTGGTATTATTAATTTCCAAACCCCCTCTCCGGATTTATTATTCAAAATGTAGTTTCGAAATGCCAATTAGATAAGACACACAAAAAATCCAAACCTACCTTCAGGATTTTCTGGTAGACAGGAGAACTCATTATCCCATCAATCACAGTAAATTGTCTTGGTCCTGAGGTAGTAAAGCAGCCCCAGACCATCACATTGGCACCACCATGCCTCCAAACCCCCTCTCCGGATTTACTGTATTATTCAAAATGCAGTTTCGAAATGCCAATTTAATATCATATGACACCCAAAAAATCCAAACCTACCTTCAGGATTTTCTGGTAGACAGGAGAACTCATTATCCCATCAATCACAGTAAATTGTCTTGGTCCTGAGGTAGTAAAGCAGCCCCAGACCATCACATTGGCACCACCATGCTTCACTGTTAGCATCATGCTCTTTTTAATCGAATGCTGTGTCATTTTTACACCAGATGTAAGGGCCCGCACATCTTCCAAAAAAGAAAGACTCATCAGTCCACCAAATGTTTTTTCAAAAGTCTTGAGGATCATCAAGGTGTCTTTTGGCAAATGTGAGGACGAGCATTTGTGGTCTTTTTGGACAGCAGTGATTTTCACTTGGGAACTCTCCCATCGATGCCATTTTTGGCGAGTGTCTCTCTTATGGTCGAGTCGTAATAGCTCAATAAATAATAAAGAAATGAGTGAAAATAAATTCAAGCTTAACCAAACAAGTGAGTTTTGAAGCCATCATCAGAATATTGATGTAAAATATAAAACCAAAGAACATTAGCCTTGTGTACTCTGCCGACATAGAACTGGCCGCATTTTATGCTTCCGCTAAAATTCATGAGGAAAAAAAAAAGTATCTGTATTGAGACTTTATTGTTTTCAGAGGTATGAAGTCACAGGAGTTGGATTTACCAGCCATCGAGAAACGATTTGCCTACACCTTCCTTCAGCAGCTCATCAAATATGTCGACCAGGCCCATGAGCTCATGATGAAGTTTGGTGAGACCCTTCCATCCTAATTTTATAACAGCTGCTTGACAAAAGCCACATAACGTCTGCTTCATTCAGTTTTCGACGAGTTCACAAAGTGGTTCATTGTAAAAGATGAGCCAATGGGGGGGAAAAAAATGTGAATACAAGACTACATGTACCCATATTAGTCTTTGATTCTCTCTCTAGACATCGGAACAAGACAAAAGGGAGTAAAGAGTCCTCATGAACAGCAAGTGAAGTTCTTTGGAAAGGTCAGAACTCAGAAGCATTTCATTCAACAACCCAGAAAAATGAAAAAAAATGTTGACTCGTGATGGTAGTTGACCCTTGGATCCCAACACACACACATTTCTACCAATTGTAAATTTAATCCACAGGTCGTCTTGCCTTTGGTTGATCAGTACTTCAAGAACCATCGTCTGTACTTCTTATCCACGTCCATTCATCCCATAAGCAGTGGTGGCCATGCCTCCAACAAGGAGAAAGAGATGGTAACAAGGTAATTGTGACTAACAATTCCTGGAATGATAGCAGTGACAGGATTTGCCAAATTCCCATACTGGTGCTTGAAATTTCAACTAGACATTGAATGTTGGAAAAAGCAACTGTTTGTCCAAGGGATTTGTTTCTCATTCTCCTTTGTCTTTTTTCCTCTCGGGTGTCTCAGGACTGTTTTTTAATTTTTTTTTCTTCTTCCCTCCCTGCCTCTTCTTCCTCAATTATTATTTTTTTTTCTAGTCTTTTCTGCAAACTGGGAGTACTTGTCAGAAATAGGATATCCTTATTTGGTAAGAATGGTTTATGGCTATTGCTTGCACTTCTGATCACAAGCTCAAACTCCCATCCAAACCCACCCCTCTTTGTTTAAAAAAAAAAAGCCAGAGCTCGATTTGGATTTGCATGAATCCAGTATGATTTGATTAATGAGTGTGGAAAGCATTTTTAGCGAACAGTAACGGAGTGATATCATACACCAAGGTGTGTGTATGCATGTGTGTGGGCACATATATGTGCGAGGCTTTTAAAGAGACGTGATGTGATGATGACATTTTACGACACATTATTGTATTTTATTGGATTTGTTACGCTTTAAAAAAAAAAAACGTCTTCAGCTCTTATTTTTCAACTTTCCAGAAGGTGTCAGGAGAAGGCATTGTCTGTCTGTCTCTTTAAAAAGTTTTGGATCACATTGAGAAAGACAAGCTGGGCAATTGGGACTGTGTGGCTTGGTCATTATGATGGATCTGTTTCGTTCATGAGTGCGTGCAACGAATGGAGCGGATTCCTCTTCGGTCTGTCATGGTGGATCCTGTCATGGTGAATCGTTTTACCAGTTGTTCTACATTCCCACCCTCACCTACCGTCATGAGCTGCCATCTTGACTCCTTATGCAGATGGATGGATGGTCCGGCCAAGAGGGCTTTTGCATCACCTACTTTTATGATTCTGTGTAAACTTTAAGATGTCTATCCACCTTATTCCTGAGGGCTCTCATGGATAAACGAATTTGTGCGTGACTTCCGGAAAAAGACTTTCGGTAAATTTGTTGCAGCAGGTTTTGTTTCACAGAGCGGTTTATTTGAATTTTTTTTTTCTCACCCCCTTTTGAAAGTAATCATAAGCCCCCATTTCATTGAAAAATATCTTGCATGGTGTGGGAACTTTTTGCGGTGTTGGTGGTTGTACTAACAAGCAGAAGAAGTTGAATCTGTGACTACAGAGCAATGTTTTGAACAACAGGCTGCCCGGACGAGGAGAGAGCCATATGACATGTCGTCGGTAGTGTTAGGTTTGGCTGGCTCCTACATCTGCTAAATAAGAAACCTCCGTAAACAAAACGTGACCAATTTTCTTACTGTGTAAGCACTGATACTCCTCAAAGCTTTTGAGATTGCTTCTTGCCTCACATCGGAAGTGACAGAGTTCGGAAAGTAATCCAACATGTGACTATCCCTTGTCGCCGGCATCTTTTTGACGTCATCCTCCTCCCCCACTACATTAGCAGGAAGCGGGACTGAAATATTTTCACTTCGAAGATGCAACAACAATAATTGTCACGTTGTTTAACTTTGTGACCGTCTTAGAAAGTGGACTCACACAGTTTCCCACAAAAAAAAACAAAAAAACACTGGTTTCGCTCGACAGGAAGTCGCACACCTATTTCGCCTACGCAAAGTCTCATGGGACGTAGAAACAAGGTAGAATGGTTTTTAGGTAATACTTCGAAAAGTAGAAAGAACTGATATCATTGTACATATTTGTACCTTATTAATTTACTATTGTTTAAAACATATATATATATATTTTGCTCTAAAAGTGATGCCTTGCTGTGCAATAGATATATTTTTATGTATTTTATTTAATGTATATGATGGAAGATATTTCTTTTGTTCCCACCATCCCCCACTCCTCAACAGCTTAAATTTCTGATTTGCGTTCTGTGGCTGTCATGTCAAATTATTTGATGTTTTCTTCTTTTTTTTTCCCCCCCCCCTTCCTTTGCTTTCATTTTTTTCTGATTTCTCATTTCCCCTCTTAGGTAATAATGCCACATCCATCGTAAATTGTTTGCAGATACTGGGGCAAAGTCTGGATGCCAGGTAATGGGGGAAAAAAAAAGTTTATTGTAAAATTGTGTTCGTACTTAATACCTCACTTAACAATACTTTTTCAAGGCACTGTACCATAGATATGAACAGGTGTCAAAATAACTGCAAAAGAAGAGAAAAATACTGTATGTAGCCAATACATCAAATGTGTCGGAAGCACTTTCTGCCACTCGCAGTCAAATCTTATCATATTTTGCCCTTGTGTAGGAGTTTATTTGCTTCCTTTGACTTTACGAATACACTGGATTTGGATCAAACATCTTTGTCAATCCAATGATTGATGACAAACACCAACTAACTAATTCAATGCTATCCCGTATCAGGACAGTGATGAAGACAGGCTTGGAATCAGTCAAGACAGCACTGCAGTCCTACTTCGACAGTGCAGCGGAAGCTTTGGAGAAGACGCAAGAGAACTTGAAGCTTGGTCAATTTACTCACAGCAAAGAACAGCCCCGAGGAGTCCCTCAGATCATCAACTACACTACCTTTGGCTTGCTTCCGATCCTGTCCTCCTTGTTTGAACACATTGGAAAGAATAATTTTGGAGAAGATCTGATATGTGCGTACATCCATTTTTTATTCATATAAATGGGACACAGATTTGCTCCTCGAGCTGTAATTTTTTTTCTTTTGTACCTGTACATGCATATGCCAAGTTACACTTGTGAAAGTCAATAAAGGGAGGCATTTTGAAATTTGAAAATTAATTCTACAATTCATTTTTAAACAATGAATGACATTACCCATGAATGTGAATTGATGAATTGAAATCTTGTATTGATTCTGTCTTGATTAGTCGATGAGGTCCAGGTTTCCTGCTACAGAATTCTCAAGAGCCTCTACTTTCTGGGAACCAATGAAAGCATATATGTTGAGAGGTATGTATGTCATAATCCCTTCAACCATAGTATGTTCATTTCTGTTCGCTTGTTGAAACAAGTCAATAGACCAGGAAAATAACTCTTGCCTTTTTGAGTTTGTTAGGGTATTTTATATCAAGCCTACAAGGCTGTCGAGCAGGGGTCTTCGATCCTGTTCCTCGAGGGCTGCTGTCCTGCCTATTTTGCATCTCTCCCTCCTGCAACACACCTAATTCAACTGATCAGATAATCATCAAGAAGTTGGATAATGAGCCTGATCATTTGAATCAGATGTGGCGCAGGAGGGAGAGATGGGAATCGAATAGGACAGCTGCCCTCGAGGAACAGGATTGAAGCCCCTTGCTGTATATGAAATTAAGCACTTGTAGTAACAAAACTTTGTCATTTGTCTCTTTGAGTTTGTTAGGGTATTTTATATCAAGCCTACAAGGCTGTCGAGCAGGGGTCTTCGATCCTGTTCCTCGAGGGCTGCTGTCCTGCCTATTTTGCATCTCTCCCTCCTGCAACATACCTGATTCAACTGATCAGATAATGAGCAAGAAGTTGGATAATGATCCTGATCAGTTGAATCAGGTGTGATGCAGCGGGGAGAGATGGGAATCGGGGTAGGACAGCGGCCCTCAAGGAACAGGATTGAAGCCCCTTGCTGTATATGTAATTAAGCACTCATAGTAAAAAAACTGTGTCATTTGTCTGCTCTTGTTGGACTATTTCTGATAACTCACAGTTGCATACTTTTTAGGAAATTATTGATGCATCATGCACTATTTTCCATTTGAAACTTGTCTTTTCCAGACATCGGCCAGCATTAGGAAAATGTTTGGCTGCTTTTTCAACAGCCTTCCCGGTTGCCTTCCTTGAACCTCACATCAACAATTTCAACAACTTCTCAATCTACAACAGCAAAAGACCTAAAGACAGAACTGGTATAATTTTGCTGAAAACACACACACACACACACACGTATTGGTTGCGTAAAGAATGCAAGCAGTTGTGACAAAGCAGGCATTCAAACTGTCTATTTTTTTAAAGAGTGCTTTTAAGTGTGGCATCAAATGTACTTTTTGCGTTAATATCAATATTTGTGTGTGTATATATTGGAATAATCTGGTTTGCATTGCAGCTCTTGGTCTGCCAAGCCAGGTCGAAGATGTTTGTCCACTGATTCCAAATTTGGACAGATCTCTGGAAGAAATCATTGAGGTGGCAGAGTCTGGCATGAAATATACTCAAATGCCTCATGTCGTGGAGGTATGTCATCAATTCTTTTTCCGACAACCGACCTCAAGTGAGACATCTTCAACTACAACCAGCTTTTTTTTTTTAATGTTTATATTCACGCAGGTGATTTTACCAGTTTTGTGCAGCTACATGTCTCACTGGTGGGAACACGGGCCAGAGAACAACCCAGACCGAGCCGACAGCTGCTGTACATGTGTGACCTCTGAACATATGAACATATTACTTGGAAACATCTTGAAGATCATCTACAACAATTTAGGGGTGGATGAGGGGGCCTGGATGAAAAGACTAGCTGGTAATCCGAATGACACACCGAGGGCCGAGTTCATTCAAACATTGCGTGACTTTTGTGTCTCGCGTGTTCAAATGAGCTGACATGCACGTATTTGGCTGAGAAATTGCCCTCTTTGCAAATGAACTTCGTTGATAAACAACATGTAATTCACCAACACCAGTGCTATATCCACATTCATTTTGAGTGACGCAAATAACGTCGATAGAGAGGTGGTGGAAAATCGGCGCTCCCCTCTGCATGTTTTGGGATATGGGAGGAAACCGGAGTACCCGGAGAAAACCCACACAGGCACGGGGAAAACATGCAAACTCCACACAGGAAGGATAGCGCCCGGATTCAAACCCTGGACCTCTGTCCTGTGAGGCGGACGTAATAACCAGTCACCCACCGCCTTACTCATGCAATTATAAATAAAATTGATTTAAATATGTTAAATGTACATGTAACATTTGGAAACATTTTGTTTTACTGACATAAAATTAATTAACCAAATGTTTAATTCGATAATTAAAAGAGAAACACACATAAAAACATAAAAAATACCATAGTTTATTTCACTAATAAAATTCGGCATTATTCTTTCAATTTGAAAGAAGTAATTAACGACTTGTTAAATACATTTGATGAATGAATGAATTTTTGTTAGTTCAAAAAACCCATCCTCATGAATACGCCGCTAGATTCCGCAAAACTGTTCGATAAATAACCCCTCTCTTTTTTCCTTCAGTGTTTTCTCAACCAATCATCAGCAAGGCCAAATCCCAGTTGCTCAAGACCCACTTTTTGCCTCTGATGAAGAAACTTAGAAAAGTGAGTACTGTTTTGTGGTTTCATATGGAATAGAAAACAACCAAAAAAACTATTTTTGTTCGCAGGTATACCGGTAAAAAAATGATGCATTTTAACGGTCAAAACAAGATTCCCAAAAAGTCACTCACAGGAGCTCCTCATGGTAAAATCGTGCGCACGTCTATCATAACAGGACCACATGATAAAGTCTCAAGAACCTATTTACAAAGTCATCTGTTTTTTATTAAAGCAGTCATTTTAAGTGTGGTTGCACGGATCACAATTTTCTGCCCGATCAACAATCTTTAAAATGCCTTATCCTGATTTTTGTTGATTTATTTTATTTTATCTATTCATTTTTTTTTCATAGCCAACAGCATACTCCTTTGATGCTTGTGTTTTATTTTTATTTTTTTCCCTTTCCCCCCCAAGGAGTTGCCATGAAAAAATTTGGCAAGGACACCCTTTCATCGCTCCTTGCTGTTTTGATTTTAACCCCTTCAAGGACAATGGTTATACTACAGCTTATCATGTTATCAGGTTACCGGGTGCATGAAAGGGTTCAATGTAATGCTCTCAATTGAATTTCTTTACATTGAATGTACGGCGGGGGTGACTGTCGCGTTCAACGTGAACGGTTTTTCGTCTGTGATTTTTTTTTTTCTTTGTCATAACATGTAGAAAGCAGAAGTTGTGCTGATGGATGAGGAACAAAGCAAGGCAGAGGGCAGGGGTGAGATCTCAGAAACTGAGCTTCTCATCATGGATCAATTCTCAGTCCTTGTCAGAGACCTCTACGCCTTTTATCCCCTTCTCATCCGATTTGTTGACTACAACAGGTAAAATGCATTTGGTGTTTCCGACACACGAATGACTCGACTTTAAGTTGTATTTACTGTCCTGTAATATTTACATACTACGAGCATTACTCGTGATTTCAATTACGAAGCACTTAAAATCGAATTTGAATGTAATCACATTTCTTAATATTCTGACAGGGCCACGTGGCTGAAAGAGTCGAATCCAGAGGCAGAAGTGTTGTTCCAGATGGTGGCTGAAGTTTTTATCTTCTGGGCAAAGTCTCATGTAAGGCAGTGAAAACATGGCCTCACATAGGGCATTGCCCCACCCCTCCCTTAAAAGATCAAATCACTTTTCCCTAATACAGAACTTCAAGAGAGAGGAACAGAACTTTGTGGTTCAGAATGAAATCAACAACATGTCCTTCCTCATCTCAGATTCCAAGTGTAAAATGTCAAAGGTATGATATACCACTTTTATAACCCGATTATTTTTTTTTTTAGTAACCAACTAATATACATAGATTCACTGATGTCAGTGAAGGTTTATAATTTCTTGGCATATAGTGGCAAAATAGTCAACTATTTTGTCTGTGTCTGTCATCCCCCTGTGGCCAAACTCCGCTCTAGGTCATAGTCTCATACCAGGAGAGGAAGAAGTTGAGGAGAAAGGGAGACCGATATTCAATGCAGACCAGTCTGATCGTGGCAGCGCTGAAGCGACTACTGCCCGTAGGACTTAATGTTTGTGTTCCTGGTGAACAAGAGCTCATTGCTCTCGCTAAGAGCCGATTCTCACAGGTATTAAAGGGAAAACAACTTCTATCCAGCCATCCATTTTCCGAACTGCTTATCCTCACATTACTCGTAAATCTTTTTTTCTTTTTTCTTTTTTTTTTTAACCTTGTGCTTCTATTATAATTCATTTCCTAAATATGGCTTACAATTCATCCCAATGGGGATTAAAAACGGGTTATCACAAATATTTGCAGCCATGCCTTTGCTGTGTTCAAATTTGAAATTATACAGTGCTTGGATTTGTCATTTGAAAGGCTATGACGTATGTTATTTTTACAGAAAGACACTGAGGATGAAGTGCGCGAAGTCATTCGAAACAATCTCCATCTACAAGGAAAGGTACAAGTCATTCACAGTAAATTAGGTTTGTCAAATCTTTACAGCAGAGGATGTGATGGATGCACTTTGGATGATTTACTGTGGATCTCAAAATGTGGTATTACCGAGTACTAAGAGTGGTACATTCCAGAACACGGATGGCAAAGTCAAGGCCCGGGGGCCAGATCTGGCCCGCCACAACATTTTATGTGGCCCGCGAAAGCAAATCAAGCATGTCAAGTTCCATGATGCTTGCTAAAGTCTGAACCAAAATTTCAAATTGTCATATGTAATCCACAATAACCGTCATCATTCTTGACTTCTGATTGAAAAAATAGTTATTGATCAATTTGTTGTGCGCTGTGTATGTAATATGTGGAGGGGATTAAACATTTATATGGTTTCCCAAAATTCAGAACGGCCCTCCAAGGGAAACCGTAACTACAATGTGGCCCGCGACAAAAATGAGTTTGACACCCCTGTAACTTGAAAAAAAAAATTCCTGCTCAAGTATTCGGTTTTTATTTTTGTTAAACATAATGACCCAACTTCATTGGAATTGGGCTTGTTTTTACGCCTCTCTGTTTTAATATTGGTCATTATGGTAGTACAGGTGGTACATGGTGTCAAAGGTTTGATGTCAACTGATTTCGGTAATGTTGCGTTTGTTTGTGTGCATTTCAAGTTGCAGGACCCTGCTATTCGCTGGCAAAGGGCCCTGTACAGAGACATTCTGAATCACTGCGGTAACGCCTTAGACCCAGAGAAGAATGTGGAAAGAGTGCTGGACATTGCTCATGTCCTCTTCCACTTGGACCAGGTTATAGTTAGAATAAAATTTATTGCTTACAGTCGGAGATAAAACATTTTACACATACGCAGTAATATCACTGTTATGGTTCCAAAATCATCACGTTTACCTGTTATGCTATTGCTAAAAATACAATTTTGAAATTATGAAATCTGAATTACAGATGCAATAATAATGATTCGAAAAGATCCATCGAAAATATTATATTTCTTCTAAAGGGCTTCTATTCAAGTTTTGTGTTCACCCTTTTTTTCCTTAAATATCCATGAACTGTAAAGCCTCTGAGTCTTGTTGTCCTTTCAGGTTGAGCATCCTCAGCGCAGTAAAAAGGCCGTGTGGCACAAGTTACTGTCCAAACAGAGAAAGAGAGCTGTCGTTGCTTGCTTCAGGATGGCTCCTCTCTACAATCTGCCCAGGTAAATTGCACGACTCATAAAAAGTTCGCGATATTTGGCTTTCAGGTGAAATGTATGCAAAATGTAAAAAGTTCACGCTACAGTGATATCATATTATGAAAGTAGGACATTTAAGTAGAAGGACGCACTGGTGATGCTCCAATTGAACCAGGATATTTATCGGTTGATTCAAGGATCAAACGCCTTGTGAATTTTGCAGTTAAGCTCATCGTTAAAGAACAGCAACTTGTGCCAAAAGTACTGAAACATGAAAAAGTGGACATCTGTTTTCAAAATGTTAGAAAAGGTCACATTAAAGTCCCTTGGAAAGGTTTGAATGCATTTTAGGCTTGTCCTTAAATTTTACAGGAAAGCCAAATATCGCTAACTTTTTGCACTCTAGCGCACGCTGTACTTTTTTTTTTTTTTTTAAATCAGTTACATTACTATACTACATGCAAATGATTGAGTCTATGAATGATCTCCTCCAATCTAGACATCGGGCTGTCAACTTGTTCCTCCAGGGCTATGAGAAATCCTGGATTGAGGCGGAAGAACACTTCTTTGAAGATAAACTCATAGAGGACCTTGCTGTAAGTTCACACGGCGCACAGTTGCAGTTTGAGGCACAAGAGCGTTCAGATTGAGCAAATTCTCTTGATCTTATGCATATCATGTTGTTGAAGCCTGGTCAGGCTTATAATGAGCTGGATGAATGAGAATGTTCAAAGGCATCTTCCCTGAAAGCGTTCCCTTGCGTCTTGAATATAACCACTTCACGCGTTTCACCTATCGCGGGTTGTTTTTGAAACGTAACCCCTGCGATGAATGAGGGTTCACCGTATAGAAAGACTTTTAGTCATGTAAAGGTACCATTGCGCAGTCGTATCACCCAATGACAGCTTTGTCGGAGTACGCCGTCATTTGACAGAAATGAAATGAGTTTATTGACAGCAAGACATAAAATGATGTGCTATAATTCTTGATCCTTGATGAAAGTACCGTATTGGCCCGAATATAAGACGGTGTTTTTTTGCATTGAAATAAGACTGAAAAAGTGGGGGTCGTCTTATATTCGGGGTCTAGACATTACACCCATTTGCAACGCTAGATGGTGCCAGATATCATTGAAGCGAATGATGAACTTGACTCCCCAGGCCAAAGTGAACCCCCGCCACAGACACTAAAAATAAAAATAGCGGTAACACGAAGAAGAAAAATAAAAAATAGCGGTAAGGAAAAGAGAAGAAAATAATAGAAGAGATAATCTAGTGACAATCTGGAGAAAAGTGGGTCGATGATCGGCCAGGTTAACCGGCACCTGAGGAGAAGTTTTGATGTAATTTACATTTCAAAAACCAGAAGCCATTCATTTACGAATGTGATTGCATTTTAGATGCGAATGAGGCAAACGAACATGCTTTTTCTCTCAAATATATTGTTATAATCATCGTTTCAGATGTACTGTAATTATTTTCTGTATAAAAATTAATTTGGTGTTCAAAAAGTCTTTTTTCAAACTTGAGTCTTGAAAAAGAGGGGGTCGTCTTATAATCAGGGCCGTCTCATATTCGGGCCAATACGGTATGTCACAGATACGGGGAGCTGGGAATTAATTGTCTTATTGTTCTATTTTTCAGTTGAATAAGCGAGTATTGCAAATGTCGATGTATTGCTAGGAAGTCGAAGAATTAACAGGTGCTGAAAATACGCTTCAGAAATCAAGTGACCAAGAGCCATTTGAAGAGGTCGAGGGAATGAAACGCATCGATCCACTCCATCAGCTCATCCAGCTTTTCAGTAGAACGGCTCTGACAGACAAGTGGTGGGTTACACTCACGTTGCATGTCGCGGAATGTCTTTTTTTTTTTTTTTGTTTTTTTTTAGCATTTCAGAATCAAATAATGGACATGTTGACTGTTGTAGTAAACTGGATGAAGATCAGCTCTACATGGCTTATGCTGATATCATGGCCAAGGTTCCCTGCCAAATATTATTTTTAAGAATTTGGTTAATGATATCAACACCCCAAAGTTTATTCACTCGTTTGTTTCATTGCCCTTTCTTAGAGCTGCCATGATGAAGAAGATGAAGACGGGGAGGAAGTGAAAAGTTTCGAAGTAGGTTTTCTTTATTGTTTGACTCATCCGTCATTTCCAGTCCAACATGTCCTATTCCTCCATTTTCTTGAATAGGAGAAGGAGATGGAAAAGCAGAAGCTGTTATACCAGCAGGAAAGGCTTCATGATCGCGGAGCTGCTGAGATGGTACTTCAGACCATTAGCGCCAGCAAAGGTACGTTTTTTTCCTTTGTATTCGTCTTAATACATCAATAATGTAAAAATGAAAAACAATCATCAGTCTACTTAATTAAAAGTTATGGTACTTTGATGAAATGAATGAATGAAACAGTACAAATTTGTATATGACCTTGAGTGTTTGATTCTTTTGAACCAGGTGAGATGGGTCCCATGGTCGCCTCAACTCTCAAACTCGGCATTGCAATTCTCAATGGAGGAAACTCGACAGTACAACTGGTACCGTTTGTTATCGTCCCTCCTGTCCATATGCTGCATTTTAAATGTGACGGCTTACAAATCAATTGCCTGATCTTTGGACAGAAAATGCTGGATTATCTGAAGAATCGAAAGGACGTGGGATTCTTTCAGAGCCTTGCTGGCCTCATGCAGTTGTGCAGGTAACAGTAGAATGATTTAGAAAGTTGACAGTTAAACATTTAATTGAAAGTATAATTTTAATATTACCGTATTTTCCACATGAAAAGGCGCACTGGATTATGAGGCGCACCTTCAATAAATGGCGTATTTTGTAATTTTTTTTCATATATTGGACAAACCGCATTATAAGACGCAATCTACAATGCATCCACTAGATGGCGCTACGCTCAAGGAAATTCCAACAGAATGATCAGATGTCAGTAAAACGTATTAAATAAAGCAGCGACACAGTTCACTTAACCAATAGCAAGTTAGAACATTGACTCGTTAACGTTGAACTCTCTTGCCGCTGCTCTATTTCAATGTTCAACTGCGTAACCCGATCGCCGTAAGTTTGAACTCTGCGTTGTTAGCATGTCTCGAGCAAGGAGCCATTTTGGGGTCGACATATTACCGTAATAACCATTCGCAAGGCGCATCGTATTTTAAGGCGCGCTGTGAGCTTTCAAGAAAATGGAAGGCTTTTAGGTGCGCCTTTTAGTGCGGAAAATACGGTAAATTAAGCCGACATTACGAATGACCACTTGAGTGTTCCTTTAACTTCGTTTGTTTGCATGTTGAGTTAAAGCTTTGACAATATGACACTCTTTTTCTCAGTGTTCTAGATCTAAATGCATTTGAGAGACAGAACAAAGCAGAAGGACTGGGAATGATCACTGAGGAAGGATCAGGTAAAACGTAGAAAAAATATGTTCCACGGGTGTCGCATTAGCACCTTTTGCTAGAATTATGACAGTCACTCTTTTTACCAAGATCTTTGAGCGTGGCACATCTTGACTCTGTATTCTTTACCAACTTAGAGCAGAAATGCTCCAACTAAATCAAATTACCACTTGCATCGGTCACTTGAGTCACCACACAGCTTTGTTCATGATTTTAAAGGAGACATACACATTTTTCACAATTCAAAACAGGTCTCAGGTGTCTTAATAACCTGGCTCTAAAATGATTTTTGTCACAATACTCCAAGGATTTAGAAATGCAGCACATCTCAGTGTTTCAGTACCCCAGAACTTAGCCTGTTTTGCGGGGGTGGTCCGTTCTAAAAGCGAGAAAGGGCTGACTTCGCCGCAGTACTGCATAACCAATTACCTCAATAACCAGGGGCAGAGCTAGATGGTTGGACAAGGCAATCGGCCTCCTTCTTGTGGAAGCGGAGCAGCTTTAAAAGGCTCCGAGGAGTGAGTTTTTCATAACGTACGATCACACAGTGCAAGCTGACATCCTTTGCACTGAATTAGCTACGAACGTAGCATCTGAGCATTTTACTCGAGGCATGACGAATCGATTTACACTCCGCTCCGCCGTACATGCTACCGTTAAACTAACTCACATCATGATCGAAAAGTAGATCTTCAGCCAAAAATGCGTCCCATCTTTAGAGGGCCACCAATAACCACTTTCAGATTTAATATGAACAACACAACAGATAGCGAAAATGTTTCTTACCATAAAGTATTTTGTGTCATTTACTTAATTTGCGTCTGCAACATAAATTGAAATTGCCCTCTGCCTGGTCCTATTTGTTGTCATTTGTATTGATGTTATGTTCTTGTTTTATGTGATTGTACTCGATAATTCTCATTTGTTGTGTTGCGCCATTCTTTCTCCGAAGATCCTTTCTTTGCATTTTGTGGTTCAAAGCAGCTTTTTATCAGTCATCTATTATACCTTTGCAAATGTATTTTTGACTACTGACTGATTGACACATTTTCCCCTCACACTACTACTGACTATAACACGTTGCAATTTAAAGACCTGTCCATCTAGACATTTTCTGGCTCTTCACCGCTTATCCAGAAATGTCACATTAAATACAATACAATACATGCTGATTTATATGGGTTCTAGAAGAATTTTCTATTTCGATTATTGTATTCGATTCACATTTCAATGACTCGATTCTAATATTACATTTTTTAAACACATTTTTCTTGTCTGTACTGCTTCATGGTTTGTTGTCTGCTGCGATATTCTATATTCCATGACTTAATATTATTATTATTATTTTTTCTTGTGAATGCCTTTTTTTCTAAATGGAAGTGTTTAAATGTGTACATTATTTTACCTACTTTGTATTTGCATACGCCCATGTCCTTGGGATTACCAGCTTATTTTTGTCTGCATGTGTCTTTTTGTATTGTAAATTTGTGTGTGTGTGTGTGTGTGTGTGTGTGTGTGTGTGTGTGTGTGTGTGTGTGTGTGTGTGTGTGTGCGTCTGTTTTGTGCCTGTGTGGTCTCTGCGTGTGTTTCTTCTATTTGGGACAGGTGAGAAGGTAATGCAGGATGATAAGTTTACCTGTGACCTCTTCCGCTTCCTTCAGCTTCTCTGTGAAGGACACAACTCAGGTATTTTTCTCGATTCGCCTTTTACGACCTTCTTATTCAAGTTTATGTTTTTACATATCTTTGTTCATTGCAGATTTCCAGAACTACTTAAGGACTCAAACAGGTAACAATACAACCGTCAACATCATCATCTCGACTGTTGACTACCTCCTAAGAGTACAGGTTGGTACCCATGTTTTTCATTTTAAAAGTCAATGTTTTTTCTCAGAATGTATTCATTTCGAGTAGGTTGTCAAACTCATAATTTCGGACTGTATATTTATGTTAGTTATGGTTGCCCTCAGGGCTAGGCTGAATTGATGAAAGATAAATAAGATAAATAACCAGCATAAAAGCACGGAAATGTACAATAACCAGCGGGTGTATTTGACACCAAAAATCACAGGTTGGTATATACCTTTGTTTTAAATGAATGATTTAGTTCCCATTCAGTACAGGAAGAAAATGTATTTGGGGAAAAAAATACTGCTTAAGTGGGCTTCAGATACGCCAAAATTGCTTGGCTGTGCGCGACTACAGTTAGCGATAGGAGATATGTTCACACTGCAGCTCAGTTCCGATTTTTATGTGCGACAGATCACATTTTTTCATTAAGAGTGAACGTTACAATTCCGATTTTTTTCTTTCACAAATCTGACCTGGACCTCCCTTTTTTTTTTTTTTTTTTTTTTTTAAATGTAGATATAAATGGGATACGTATGGCAATGTAGCAAACATCCGAACTAACCCTGATCAAAAGCCCAGTATGTACACTCCATACGGCTCGGAGATGATGCTCGAGAGACTACTGACACATCTGTAAATTTCCAAAATAGTTTTGAGGAACAGTTGTTGTCTTTACATTTGGCTTGAATTGAAATTGGTTATTGTAGTCATTCAGATTTGATATCTGAGTAAATTGAGTTTTGAGCTTTGTCACAGAATGTCATTCCATCCCAAAGCTTGAGGAACTGCTCTAATAAATTGATACTTTGTTACGCTCGCACTTTTCCAACTACCTACCTGTTAGTCTCATCTAGTCAACTTGCGGTACACGATTGTGCTACTCTTACTTTGTTTGCATTATTCATGATTTTTTTTTCTTTGACACCACAAACTTATATGGAAGCCTAATTATATTTGACCTGACTTTTTTTTACATTTTAACCTGCTCCGCTTCTCTTGTCCCTTTGTTCGTAGGAGTCTATTAGTGATTTCTACTGGTATTACTCTGGGAAGGATGTAATTGATGAGCAGGGACAGAGGAACTTCTCAAAGGCAATTAATGTTGCCAAGCAGGTGTTCAACACACTCACAGAGTATATCCAGGTACAATAATCCAGACAGGCTCATAGAAAGTTTGAACTCATTCACTCCCAAAGACGTTTTTAAACGTCTTTTCAGACTTGGTCCAGAAATGGCTGGTACTGAATGAGTTTTAATGATTTCTTGAAATGGATACCATGTTGTAAACATCACTTCATGGGCAGATTTAAATTCATTCAGATGAATATTAGAAGCAACAACTTTAAAAAAAAAAATTTTATTTTATTTTTTTTGCTTGTGACAGGGTCCATGTACTGGCAATCAGCAGAGTTTGGCACATAGTCGTCTGTGGGATGCTGTGGTTGGGTTTCTCCATGTCTTTGCTCATATGCAGATGAAATTGTCTCAGGTATGTTCGACTGCAATTAAAAATTGAGGCTGAATGAAGTAGAATCGATCATTTACTTTAAATGACTTTTTATGATTATTATTATTAATTTTTTTAATTATAGTGATATACCGTAAAATACACTCATCTTTCATCGTCTTTTCATTCATTAAGTATGCTTTATTTTCCATAATTACTGCAACAGTGGAACCTAGGTTCAGAAACGTAATTTGCGCCGCAACTGTGCTGGCAACCCTTAATGTTCACAAATGCAATTTTTGCCGTAAATGTCCGATGGAAAACTCTGTCGGTCCTTTTAGCTTTAATACTCACAACACGAAAATTCCCTAGACTGTGTATTCTAAGTTGAACTTTTTAATGGATGCCAAAAAGCTCGTGTGCACGGCCTTGGAGACTTCTCTGCAGAAGGTGTGCGAGTCCTGTTCTTCAACTACCGTATTTTGCCACGCCTACACTGGAAGGTGACTTTGATTAGCCCATGTAATTTAAATTCCCTGATAAGATCCTTTTTTCTTTTCTGTGCGGGTTTTTCCTGGATACTTTTTATCTCGGTGGCACTATCTTATTTAATTTTTTTTTTTAAATACAGTCGGCTATGGCCTTTTTTTTTTTTTTTTAACATTTTTGGTTCACTCCTCACGACAATTTGAGTTTGGCCTGCTGATTAGCATAAAACAGCAATCGGCAACAAGGCTAGAAGCAAGACTTTTAGCATACTGAAGCGCAGCTCATGAACCATGGCAAGTTTTGTTTGAAAATTTGCCTTGTCAGCTGATTTATTCAGAAACAGGGAAGTTTTCGAACCGAGATTGCACTGTACCTTTCTTTGTTGGTTAGTTTGTTGGTGTGCTCGAAGAAATCACTGGATCCTATTTGCAATGTGTTTTCCCTTCAGGACTCGAGTCAGATTGAGTTACTGAAAGAACTGATGGATCTTCAGAAAGACATGGTGGTCATGTTGCTTTCAATGATGGAGGGTATGACGATCATCTTATACTCATGGGCTATCTAGTACTAATAGAAAAAAAAAAAAAACGACATACCCAGCTATTGGGTTATCGATTTTATCTCTTATGCTCCAGTATTGACATACAAATGTCAGTTTGATGGGAAAAAATGCAGATTCGCATGACATAAAACACTATTGAATTTGGATGCAACGTTAATGATGAGATAGAAGACAGAGCAGGCTCAGCACTGCCACATATCATCACTAACCCATCACTCATTTCTACAGAAATATCTGTTTTGTTTTTTTTTTTGAACATATACGGTAAATGTCAGCGCTGTTTTATATCGGCAGGCAACGTGGTTAATGGGACCATTGGAAAGCAGATGGTTGACATGCTGGTGGAATCGTCAAACAATGTCGAAATGATTTTGAAGTTCTTTGATATGTTCCTCAAGCTGAAAGATGTCACCTCCTCAGATGCCTTTAAAGAGTACGACCCTGATGGAAAAGGCAAGTGTCTGTTTTCAGAAACTTTGAATGTGTCGCATCTGATAATTCTAATAGTACTGATGAACAAATGAAATGAAAGGTTTAATATCCAAGAGGGACTTCCAGAAGGCAATGGAGAACCATAAGCACTACACACAGTCTGAGACTGAGTTCCTTCTCTCCTGTGCCGAAACGGATGAAAATGAACTCCTGCACTATGAGGAATTTGTGGAGCGCTTTCATGAACCAGCTAAGGTAATAAAAAAAAAATTTGCATTACTGCACTCTCTATGTGTAATTTACGCTCGGACCCATTCCCATGTAATTTTCTAACGTACTGGAAAAATTAGCTTTACTGCACTCTCTGTGTGTAATTTACACTCGGACCCATTCCCATGTAATTTTCTAACGTACTGCAGGTGATTCACATATCAACGGTTACTCGATGGATTCTGCAGCATTGATTTTGAGACATACTGGTCTATCGTAGTCCATTGCAGAGTGCATATAATGTACTCAACAGCTATTCACACATTTGCAACAATGGATTTTCCAGTAATACACGAGTCTTGCTTCATCATTTGTTTTGGACGCAGCTTTTTATAAATGAATATCATTGTCATGGTCTGTGCGGTGAGAAATGTTTGAAACCAAAATCCACTGAGAAGGACACTACTGTGATTTAAAGGACATTGGCTTCAATGTGGCTGTGTTGTTGACCAACTTGTCAGAGCATATGCCTCATGACAACCGACTGCACACCTTCCTGGAGTTGGCCGAGAGTGTTCTCAACTACTTCCAACCCTACCTGGGTAGGATTGAAATCATGGGCAGTGCAAAGCGTATTGAGAGGGTCTACTTTGAGATCAGTGAGTCCAGTCGAACACAGTGGGAGAAACCTCAGGTAAGATCTATGCAACTTCCAGTGGATTGACCAACTTTCAGGGTTTGCTTTGTCAAGTCTCAACATTTTTTTTTTCTTATGTAACCCAACCTTAGGTTAAAGAATCCAAGCGCCAGTTCATTTTTGATGTGGTCAATGAAGGAGGCGAGAAGGAAAAGATGGAATTGTTTGTGAATTTCTGTGAGGACACCATCTTTGAAATGCAACTGGCCGCTCAGATGTCAGACACTGGCGAGCGTTCAGCTGCGAAAGAGGACAGTGACCAAGAGAGGCCAGATGTGGAAAATCCCGAGACAAGCTTCTTTTCAGTGACCATGGTCCGCATGGCACTAAAAGCGCTGCAGTTCAATGTGATCCTATTGATTAAGGTCAGACTCCTGAATTGTAGTTAGTTATAACATGTATATAATGTGCAAAGATGCAGGTGTTCGGCTATTCAAGTAATGCATGTTGTGGAGGTATTGTACATTTTAAACATTAAAGTGAGTAGGATTACAAAAGAATACAACAATAATGAATAATCAAAGACTATTAAGTGGATAATTGCAATTCCAAGTTAGTACTTAGAACTGGTTTGGGAAAATGATCTTGCTCCACAATCTGCCTTCAAACAACCAAATTGAATGCCAACTCATTTCTCAGTACCAGTCATATTGAAGCTCTTACCAATAAATAAACAATGCTTTATTCATATAGCACTTTTTGTACACGCTAATTGTAACTGTAATTGTGGTTTCCATCCTAAAGTCAAAGGAAATAAATCAAGAAATATTATTTTATCTATGTTGCATGTCACCACAAGTGACTGAATATCTAAGTACCGTATTTTCCGGATTATAAGTCGCTCCTTAGAATAAGTCGCAACAGCCATAAAATGCATAATAAAGAAGAAAAAAACATACATAAGTCGCACTGGAGTATAAGTCGCATTTTGGGGGGAAATTTGTGATAAAATCCAATCCCAAGAGCAGACATGTCATCTTGAAAGGCAAATAAAAATAAAAATAGAGAACAACAGGCTGAATAAGTATGTTACAAGCTAACGTTACATGACGCAAAAACAACGAACATGCCTGGTATGCTCACGTAACATATTAGGACTTATTCAGATAACTATTGCATAAAAAACATGCTAACAGGTTGACCAAACCATCAGTGTCTCTCCAAATCACTAAATCTAATAAAATCTTCATCCTCGGTGTGTGTTTGAAACAAGTCTGCCAACTTTGGAGGTAGAAGATGTGGCGCTTCCTATTCTACATCGCTTACGTCACTCATTGTCAACTTATCAACACAGGTCTAGAGCGCCCTCTTGCGGTTTTGTGTTAATAATTTCACACATAAGTCGCACCAGAGTCCAAGACGTACCCCCGGCCAAACTATGAAAAAAACTGCGATTTACAATCCGAAAAATACGGTAGTATGCTGAATACACCAGCATAGAAAAACCAAGCTTACAGTTTTCATCTCCATTCTCAGGTGCTGTCCATGAAGAGTTTGAAGAAGCGGATGAAGAAGATCAAGAGCATGACATCAAAAGACATGGTCACCACCCTGGTTTCATTCTACTGGTCTGCGTTGCAGGGCCTCCTTCATATAGCCTTCAGTGTGGTGCGAGGATTTTGCAGAATTTTTTACAATAATATATTTGGAAGCAATCTGGTTGATGGCGCCAAGAGCATCAAGGTATGGAGTTGACATAGCTCATCCATCCATTCTCAACAGTTTTGCCAACTCTAATGCCACACTCCTCAGGTGTCTGAACTACTGGCTAACATGCCTGACCCGACCCAGGATGGTGTCAGACTGGAGGGGGAGGACAAAGAGAGAAAATCATCTGACAGAAGCTCAGTGAAGGAGGACCTGGCGTACTTGGCTGTTAATACAAGTGACACTGAGTTGCTGTCAGACATTTTTGGCCTGGATTTACGGAGGGAGGGAGGACAATATAAAATCAGTCCCCACAACCCCAATGCCAGTCTCACAGAAATTCTCAACTCCCCACTTCCTTCTCCACCCTCTTGCGCTGCCTTAGCAGCACCTCCTCCTGAGCCCAGACAAAGGCATCAGGTGAGGATGAAAAAGAGATCAGTCTTATTAACTCGGGTCTAGACGAAGTAATGCTTTGAAATATGAAAAAAAAACACAAAAAAAATGTTGCCACCTGTTAATAAATAGGCAGTGTGCCTAATTATTATGCATGGAGGAATGAAGTTAAATACCGTATGGCCCGAATATAAGACGGCCCTGATTATATATATTATATATAAGATGACCCCCTCTTTTTCAAGACTCAAGTTTGAAAACACAACCCCAATGCCAGTCTCACAGAAATTCTCAACTCCCCACTTCCTTCTCCACCCTCTTGCGCTGCCTTAGCAGCACCTCCTCCTGAGCCCAGACAAAGGCATCAGGTGAGGATGAAAAAGAGAGCAGTTTTATTAACTCAGGTCCAGACGAAGTAATGCTGTGAATTGTGAAAGAAATAAATAAATGTTGCCACCTGTTAATAAATAGGCAGTGTGCTTAATTATTATGCATGTAGGAATGAAGTTAAATACCGTATTGGCCCGAATATAAGACGGCCCTGATTATAAGACGACACCCTCTTTTTCAAGACTCAAGTTTGAAAAAAGAGTTTTTATGAATGAATGAATGAAACAAATGATTACAACAATACATTTGAGAGAAAAAGCATGTTATTTTGCCTCATTCAAATCTTAATATCTGAACATTTAAATATGTAACCTAAAGTGCAATCCCATTCATAAATGAATGGCTTCTGGTTTTTGAAATGTAAATTACATCATAACTTCTCCTCAGCTGCCGGTTAACATGGCTGACCTTTGACCCACTTTTCTCCAGTTTGTCGCTACGTTTCTCCATTTTCTGTTTTCTCTTCTATTGTTTCTTTCTCTTTTCTTTCTTACCACTATTTTTAATTTTTCTTCTTCGTGCTACCGCTATTTTTATTCTTCGTGACAGGGGTTCAGCATTCGCTTCAATGCTATCTGGCGCCATCTAGCGTCGTGAATGGGTATAATGTCTAGACCCCGAATATAAGACGACCCCCACTTTTTCAATCTTATTTCAATGCAAAAACAGGGTCTTATATTCGGACCAATACGGTAAATCGACTTGCCATACGGACCTTGACTGCCAAATGGCATCACAGATACTCCGCAGCTTCTCAGTCAAGGTTTTTCACAAACATAGACACAGTTAAAGTTGAACAAGGGATTTATTTGGAAAAATGCAAGACCGACAAAGTACAATAAAGGTCGCTGACAGCAAAGAACGAAATAACATAAATCGCTTGCAACCGGCAAGGTAAGAAATAAACGGAAAATTTCTTGTGATGAAATAGCAAGGAATCCAATTTACCCAAACGAAAAGAGCATGACAATGCAACGTAAATCATACTTACATGCAAGATCAAAAAGAATACAAAGAAGGACAAACCATGAATGTGAACAAGAGCGTCTAGATTATACAAACATTTGGAATTTGTGGCGTGAGCAATGCGAAGAATCCGACAGGTGACTGCCGGCACGAATGTCCTATTAAAGTGCATCAGAGATGGAAAGCAGGCAGGACAGCGTCCCTTGAGGACCAAGTTATGACACTCCTGGCATAAATGATGATGCGTGACAGGTTCGGTGTTGGTGGAAACGGGCTCCACTTCCTCCGGTCCTAAAACTAAAACAAACAGAACGATACTAATATGAATTTAGAATGTTGCACTTAGTTTCCCAAGTAAGCCTCTTTAAAGGAAATACCTGTGGGTAATTCCACACAGTTAAGTCACAGTTTTTATGAATAGTGGGGGGGAGGCTCTTTCTGCTGATAATATAGATTATAGTCAAATTCGTGATCGTTTTTGTTTTTTTTTTAACCCCGTTTCAGTCAAAGATCTCTTCCTTGGAGAAGAAGGAAGCAATACCAGAGAATGCATGTGAAGCAAAGAGAAAGTAAGTAATAGCACCACATAAGTCTAGATTGGATGATTTGTGTGTGTGTGTGTTGGTCCCCACCACATAAGTCTAGATTGGATGATTTATGTGCGTGTGTGTGTGTGCGCGCGCGCGCGCGACAACGCCACGAAAATGTTTTGAAACGATTTGGTAAGTTTCAGGAGTGAACATGAAGATAAACATGAGAAAATGAAGTCAAAAATGAAAAGGCGCAAGATCTCGAAGGACGAACCTGATTTACAGGAGTCAGCACTCTCAAAGAAGCTCATTGCCTATCAGCGGAAAGTCCTGGTACATAGAACTTTCCTTTTTTTTTTCTTCTCTCTTTGTCAGCAGGTTTAAAATCATGTATCTTTTGTTCCTCCCCACAGAACTATTTTGCAAGGAACTTTTACAACATGAGGATGCTGGCTCTCTTAGTTGCATTTGCCATCAACTTCATTCTCCTATTCTACAAGGTAAATGTCAATGTTGCACATGCAAACATAAAACCAATCTTTTTTTTTTTTTTGAGAAATCAAATTCAACAAGCTTGAAATGACTGGCGTCATCTTACTGACAGTCGCGCCGCAATAGCAATATGAAATTCTATTCAAAATTCCAATTTTCAGTTGAAAACGTGGTAGTAAAAGAAAATTTCAAGCAACGTAAAAGCAAAGCTTTTTATGTTGCCAAATACTGTTACTGTGGCGATGTGCTACTCAACTCAATAAAAAATGTATTAGTTTATTCTGCAGTTATTTAAAAAACGGCTTTGTTTCACCCCCTATGATTTTTATGAAACAGCGCCGATTGAACTTTGCACCAACATATACCAAACGCCTGAGGCATCTGTAACAGCCCTAAAATAAAGTCTCTGGATCCCTCCTCTAATCTCAACAGGGAGTCGGCCATTTTTAATTTCCTTTTTGGTTTTTTATAGAGGTCATATTTTCTTGAAGTAAATTTGAATCTGATATACTTCATTTTCAAAATATTCAAATTACGGTTTTGCTCGCATGGCCTCGCATGGCCAGAACTGCAAAGGCCCTTTATCGCTACCTCGAATTTAGTTTTTGCTTTGAACTGCGACCTTCCCCTTTCAACAAAACGTATTCATATGCATATCGCATTCAATATGATTCAGAACTGAATTGTTCTATTCATTGTCATCAATGAATTGTTATATTTAGGTTTCCACATCCTCATCAGTGGCTGAGGAAGCGATCCCAAAGAGCCAAACAGACCGCACCATTCAGTGGGATCCACTGGATGGTGAGCCGGTGGTCGATATGAAAGACGGGGCCACGGATGATCTCGGAGAGCCCTTGAAGTTGGCTATGGTTCATTTCGTCTTGGAGGAGGGCAGCGGTTACATGGAGCCAACACTGCGGATCTTGGCTATCCTTCATACAGTCATCTCTTTCTTCTGCATCATTGGCTATTATTGTCTCAAGGTATGCAATATGTTTCTTTTTTTTTTTTGCACCCAGCCACAGCGTTTACAGAGCTTAAAGGCCTGTGTCACCATGAAGGAACCCCAGCAATATCCATATCTGGTCCGCTTACCCTCACAAGGGTCGCGGGGTGTGCTGGAGCCTATCCGAGCTGTCTTCGTGTAGTAGGCAGGGGACACCCTGAACTAGTTGCCAGCCAATCGCAAGGCACACGTAGACGAACAACCATCCGCGCTCACACTCACACCATTTAGAGTCTTCCATTAACCTGCAAAGCATGTTTTTGGAATGTGTGGGTAAACCGGAGCACCCGGGGAAAACCCACGCAGGGACGGGGAGAACATGCCAACGCCACACAGGAAGGCCGGAGCTGGAATCGAACCCTGCACCTCTGCACTGTGCGTCAGATATGCTAACCAGTCGTCCACCGTGCCGGCCCCACAAAATTTTACTTTTAAAAAAAATCTGAGGGAGGACCCCCTTAATAATGACAAACATCGTTTGGTCTGGTTTAACAAGGATCAACTTCAACAGAGTTCCGACCCATCCCACCACCGTGGAGTGCCCTCCTTTGATCCTTCATTTATTAACTGTAGTCGCATATTAGTGTAACGTTCACATTTCAGTGCCCCGCCCCCCCAAAAAAAAGAAGGCCTTGGAGACAAAACCAACTCCCCTGGTCCTTTTGGAAGATGAAAAGAGGAGTGTTCTCGTGCCTTCGGAATTGTCAAATCTGCAGAACCGTCGATCGTCGTCTGTCTCATTGTAATCGAAATAAATAAATGATGAAAATGAATTATTTGTTCACTGAATTCCGCATCTACTTTGACAGCACTGTCTCTTCGGTGTGCATGTGTGTGACTGGACAAAAATTGTGCATACGGGGAAAATGTCTTCTGTAGGTTCCATTGGTGATCTTTAAGCGTGAAAAGGAGGTAGCCAGGAAGTTGGAGTTTGATGGCCTTTACATAACAGAGCAGCCATCTGAGGATGACATCAAAGGACAGTGGGACAGACTGGTAATCAACACACAGTAAGTCGCCTTTATTGGGCACTTTATTGTGTGACTTTTGAAATTCTTCAAACTGTGCTCCCAATCAATTGTAGTCCTGTTTAGGATCTAATTAAAACAAGGGAAAGCAACGATGCAGCCTAAAGATCTGCTTCAAACAATGGCGCTTTTTTGAATTTTTGTCATTGCAGGTTTGCATCAATTTAAGGAACATTTGATGTGTCTAGTTATTTTTGCTTTACTATTTTTAGGTCTTTCCCAAACAATTACTGGGATAAGTTTGTGAAACGAAAGGTAGGTGTCTTGGACAGTTTAATATGGAAAATTCCACTTTCGATATTTATTTGAAATGTATCAACATCATTAATTGTATTGTGATTTTTACACAGGTGATGGATAAATACGGAGAATTTTATGGTCATGATCGGATCAGCGAACTTTTGGGTTTGGACAAGGCCGCTCTGGACTTCAGTGACGCTCATAAAAAAAGGAAGCCCCGAAAAGACAGCTACCTGGCTGCTGTGTGAGTACATGGTGTTGATGAACCCGATGAAAGATGACACAAATCTTATTGGGGTGACAAAAGGCTTTGATCTCCAGAACACATTCATTGTTATTTGAATTTGTCCACAGGCTTAACTCCATTGATGCCAAATACCAGATCTGGAAGCTGGGAGTGGTGTTCACTGACAATGTAAGTGTCCATATAGTATGACATGGCAAACATGTCTGGAGCCTAAATCTCTGGAGTTCTGATGTCAGATTCACAACCATAATGTTTAATTCGCTTTTTGAATTTGATTTTAAATGATGTTCCAATATATGCATGCATTAAAAATTTCAAAGTGCGGTGTAGTTGTGTCCAATGTTTGTATGAGCAAAAGGCATATATTTTGTATGGAAAAAAAAATCTCAACGCACACCACGCAACAAAATGTCCCAAAAAGTACACCAAATCCACCAAAATATCAATGAACTTGTCTGAATTTACTCACAAATTTACTTAGTGTGGATTTAGTTGAACACAAAGCTTTATTGTTGTGTCCTACGAATGGCAACAGGCGGCTGCAAAGGTTAACAGGTTAACCTCTGCTATTTCGTAGAGAAACATTTCGCTGTTCACCCTCTCACTACATTTCACTGGCAAACTACCAGAGACAAATTCCTTGTGTGTTTTTCCACATTTGAAGAATAAAGATGACTCTGATTCTAAATAACTACACGTGTTAACACCAGAGGGTAACGCCACAAAAGTAAACTGGGCGTCACTTCACTATTAAACCCTTTCATGCACCTGAGAACATGATAAGCTGTCCACTGTAGTCACCGCTGTCCCTGAAAGGGTTAAATCAGCTGGCATCCCGCCCTGCAAATAGAAACGTGTGTCGCAGGCTATGACGCAAATCTTCGTTGATAGAAATGTTGAAATTTAAATTTCATTCTACACAATTTTACAGCATTAGAAAACGTTAAGAATGTTTGTGTCATGTTTTTCCTCCAACGTAAACCATATTAAAAAAAAAAATATGTTTCCCTCCCCCATCTTTTTCTATTTTCAAACATTTTTTTTTAAAAAGCTTCGGGGAGCCACTAGGGTGGCGCTAAAGAGACGCACACGGCTCTGGAGCCGCGGGTTGCCGACCCCCGGTCTATGTTTTAGTTGTAGCCTGTGCTTTTGCTGTCTTTCGATTTCGTCAAGCTCACATTGACAGGATTTTTCCAATCTCTTTGTCTCTGCTGCAGTTTAATCGCTATGTAAATATCCAATGCCTATCAGGGTTGTATTCATATTAAGAAGACTGGTCCAGATTTGATTCAGCTAAATTTTTCCCACATAATTGAATTGTGCCATTTGAGAGCAAAAACTAAAATTGAATTATCACTTCAACCATGCAGCATTGATCTAGCATTAATAGCTAACCTGTACCAATGTAACCAAGCTTCTTAATTAAACGAAAACACGCTGAACTCGATTTTAAAATACTGTACCACTTCTAGCGATACAAGTCGTCCACCGGGACTCTTCCCAGCATTTGTCACCCCAGTATCTTCTCATTTGTTTCTCTGCCAGTCGTTCCTGTATCTGGCCTGGTATATGACCATGTCGGTCCTGGGTCACTACAACAACTTTTTTTTTGCTGCACATCTGCTTGACATTGCGATGGGGTTCAAGACACTGCGGACCATCCTGTCCTCCGTGACGCACAATGGCAAACAGGTCTGTTGCTTTGGTTACTCTAAACCTACACCAAAATGTTGTACGGTACAAGAAAGTCATCTCATGATGAAAGTGGCATGCCACTGTCTATCTCTTGGTCTCTTTGTGAAGGAGACTACTTTCTTGATAACAGTTATTTTGTCTTGGACTGTCTTTCCTTCCAGTTGGTGTTGACAGTCGGCCTGTTAGCCGTGGTGGTGTATCTGTACACGGTAGTCGCCTTTAACTTCTTCCGAAAGTTCTACAACAAGAGTGAAGATGGAGAATTACCTGACATGAAATGTGATGACATGTTGACAGTGAGTATTAGAAGGATTTTACTTGAGATATTTGACCATGCAGACTACTTCTCGATTAGACTGCCAAAGATGCGTATAATTCTCCTAGTATCCTCTTCTAATGCTATTAAGTCAAAAAAATGTGGTGCGGGAGAGTTGGTAAGAAAACTGTTATTCATCATACTTGGTCTTTTCCTGTGCTTTTTTTTTTCTTCTTCTTCATTGCTCTGCACACTTGCTCGCTGCGGCTATGACCGGCAGCGTTAGATAAGTCTGTTGTCGACTTGAAAAGGCAAAGTTACTTGTGATTAAAGTGGGTCCATTGCCATTTATGGATTGAAAGTCACGGGAATTTAGTTTTACAGTCTTCACCCTCGGGCACTGGCCTGTGTCTGGATAAGCTTCTGTATTTTCTATGAACTCAAATGCCGCACGTCGGACTAATCAAAGCTGAATCCAGGTTCTAAAAAAAAAAAAGAATCTGTTGCCTTTTTAAGTTGGTTTTTATACTTGTTTACATCTAATATTTTCCACTGTTAATGTGTAAATCTGTTGTAAAGAAAAAAACAAGGTCACAATATTTTAACAACTGAGAGAATGTGATTGCAAAACTTTGCACGGAGAGATGGGTCTCGAACATTTCTGTATTAATTGAGATCTCTGAAAAGAATGTACTTGGACTCATGCGTACGGACAGATTCAGCCATCTGGATTGTTTTTTTGGGTTTTTTTGTGCATGCGATTTTTTTGGGGGGGGGGGTTAGGCTGCACACTGTGTTTTAGTATGAAAGCCACGCGAGTCTTTGTTTGTTTTGTTGTGAAATGATTGACATGAGACATGACTTTTCTTGTCTCATTTTATTTCCTAACCAACACACGACTAGCACTTTTCAGTTCCACAGAACCCTATCGGCACACTAAGGTATACATTTTAAAGCTAGCATTTTGGCTAATTAGCTCCTAGCAAGTACACAACGCTTCTACAATTCACCTCGGCAGTGACGAAGATGAATTGCCGGAGTTTGCGACACACCAAGCTATTTATATCCACTGCACAAGAGGGTGACGTACCAAAGTAACCCCGTTACAAATTCCTGCATTCACTTTCTCCAAAGCACGTGCAAAATGTGATCAGTTTTCATGCGCGTCGAGGCGCCCCAAAAGGTGATTCGTTTGTAGTTTTAAAAAAAAGAATGAAGGCAGCGTGTTGTACTTCTTGTTGCTTGGGGCCTAACAATGACTGGAGGGAAACAAAATCAATATTGCAATTTAGTGTTGCACTCTCTGTTGGAATAAATAATCGATACACTGATGGCAAATATCAATAACAACACACCAACCGTTACTCCCATAATAGATTCAGCCCATTGTCACCGTCAGTACTTCATCTCTCCTGTCCTGCTTGTGTGGGCCCTAATCCCGTCACTGGGGGAGGGGGTGAAGTAGGTGAAAGCAGCGCTCGCCAAAGAACAGATGCAAGAATGCGGGAAAATAGGAATACGGGCACAGAAACGCAAATCAAAGAGCCACCAGCAAATTTCCACTCAAACGCACGGAGACACCTCGGCTTTTCCGAGACAGATTATGGAATGAACGCTGAATGAAGAATATGCAAGATGCACCACTAATCACTATTATGTGACAAATTGTGGTTATTTGCGACCATACAGCTTCATTTTTATCCAATGAAGTTTGAATGAATATTTTTCATTCATTTGAAGGGAGATGTGGAAGATTTAATTGTTTTCAGTCTATAATGATGCTATTAAGGTAACATTCTCTAACACGTATCATAATCCATCAGTTGCCCTGGAAATGAACATTTTGTTTATGTGATATACTTTAGACTTGTTACAGGGTAGAACTGGATAAAGAATGAAAGAATTGCTGCGAATCCATGTGAAAGAAATACTATATAAGGGCTCGACAGCTGATGGTGTGTGTGGGTGTGTGTGTGTTTTGTAATGGTGTGGGGTGGGGGGGGCTTTCTGTCACCCGGAAATTTCACAACTAATCCCCCATAGTCAGCCACCCATAGCATTCCATAGAGCTCCATTTATTCCTATTAAGGATTTGGGGAGCAGCCGTCGCTTTTTGTACAGAAAGGGGACAGAGGCCAAGTGGCATGAAAAGATGGACCGAAGTATGACCACCGCCGCAGTGAAAGTTTTCTTTTCGTCGCTGTCCGTTTTTCGAGAATGAATGCCTTGTGATGACTCGCAGTTTAGAGAAGGTCAAATTAGGTTCGTATAATTTGACCCTCTCTTCACTTCTGAATGTGCAACTGGACATTTCCAATTGTTCAATGCTTTGCAGTCAAGACCCGTTTTCAATGTTTCACTCCAGAAAATGAACATCGTGTCGTGGTTAAGCTCAACCTGAAATTGTCTTCAGCAGCTGTTTTTTTTTTTTTTTTTCAGTTCCAGCCAATTCTGGACCAAGCCTGAAAAGACGTTTGAAAACGTCTTTGGGAGTTAATGAGTTTTTTCATTATTGTAATTTAATAGTAGTCCACCTTTTATAGTAACAATCATTGTCTCGCTCTTCCCCCTTTTTTTTCTTTTTGTGCCAGTGCTACATGTTCCACATGTATGTCGGTGTGCGAGCAGGGGGAGGAATCGGTGACCAGATTGAGGACCCAGCAGGAGACGAATATGAGATCTATCGGATCATATTTGACATCACCTTCTTTTTCTTTGTCATTGTAATCCTGCTGGCAATCATCCAAGGTGATTTATGCAGTCTTAATTGCACACACTTATGTAAATGTACGGCATCTCAGTCCCATTATTGAGTATTGTATTATTGAGTATTCGCCTTTTATGGCCAATACGATTCAGTTCACCGCGTTACTTGAACAGCATCCGTCAAAACATCCCGATATCTCTCGGAGGGTTTAGCTTGAGCAGGGACCTAGCTTATAAAAATACTAAATATCTTATGACAATATTTTGACAAGCGGCATGCAAAAGTTGGGTCCAAATTTCTGTTTCTGTGAATAAGTAAGCAAGTGGAAGATTAGATGATTTCTAAAAGTCATGACGTTAGAGATGACACATTTCCTTTCTGTTTGAAAAAAAAAAAGCATCGATTATTTTCATGGTGCTTGCCCCAGTAGTTGAGTACAGAGTAGAAAGTAATTGCCGCATTCGCAAAACAAAACCGGTAGGATGTTAAAGAATGGTTCAAAAAAAAATGTTAAAAAATTGTCCGCAACATCAAACCGGCGTTTCAGCTTTCCATCTCTTCTGTTGCAAACTTTAGGTTTAATCATTGACGCTTTTGGAGAACTGCGGGATCAGCAGGAACAAGTGAAAGAGGACATGGAGGTAAAGAGGAAACATACAAACAAATCATCTTCAGCATGATGCAGTGAATTCAGTGATTTGGAAACACGGTGTGGACCTGTCACCTTCTCAGACAACTTTTTCATTTCTTGTCTTCCAGACAAAATGTTTTATTTGTGGAATCGGCAATGACTACTTTGACACAGTGCCGCATGGCTTTGAAACGCACACTCTCCAGGAGCACAACTTAGCCAATTACCTGTAAGTACTTCTGAGCTCCGTCAGAATTGCTGGCGTTGATCGGTGTGTGTTTTGTGGGAGGGGCTTTTTTTGAAATTCAACAGCTTCCATTTCTTTACCGTGCGTTAATAAAAATGTTGAAAGAGCATTTTGAGCCAATGTACACAAGTGGTGTCTGACGAATACAACGCAGTGCTTTATTTAAAGACATTAAATCCATCTTGAGCACTATTGGGGTTCGCATGGGATGGCCCTTGACCTCACATGGCCCCTTTCGAAAATTAATTTCACAATGACCGTATTTTCCACACTAAAAGGAGCACCTAAAAGCCTTCCATTTTTTTTCAAAAGCTCACAGCGCCTTAAAATCCGATGTGCCTTGTGTATGGGCATTACGGTAATATGTCAACCCCAAAATGGCTCCTTGCTAGAGACATGCTTACAACGCAGAGTTCAAACTTAAGGCAATCACTTTCACAGTTGAACACGGAAATAGAACAGCGGCAAGAGAGTTCAACGTTAACGAGTCAATGTTCTAACTTGCTGTTGGTTAAGTCAACTGTGTCACTGCTTTATTAAACAAGTTTTACTGACATCTGATCGTTCCGTTGCCGTTTCCTTGAGCGTAGCTCCATCGAGTGGATGCATTGTAGATTGCGTCTTATAATGCGGTGCGCCCAGTGTATGAAAAAAAATTACAAAATAGGCCATTCATTGAAGGTGCGCCTCATAATCCAGTGCACCTTTTAGTGTGGAAAATACGGTACTCTAAAGCATGCATGTTAGATTAATTGAAAACACTAAGTTGTCAAAACCGTGTTGAGTGAGGATTCTTGTATTTCTTTATGTACCTTGCCACTGGCTGACCACAAGTCCAGGGTGGAGTGAACTGTTTTCCCCCATCAGCTGATAGGCACCAGATATACCTGTCACCCAGAATGGGATAATAGAGGAACTGCATGGATGGATTGATTGCTCTATTTTTGTTACAGATTCTTCGTGATGTATCTTATCAACAAAGATGAAACAGAGCACACAGGCCAGGTAAACAATTTTACACTCTCTCTCTCTCTCTCTCTCTCTCTCTCTCTCTCTCTCTCTCTCTCTCTCTCTCTCCTTATATACCACACCTAAAAGAATTCCATTTTCTCAAAAGCCGACAGTGCACCTTATAATCCGATGCGCCTTATATGTGGATCAATATTCTGATTTCTTGGACGTAGTATTTCAAATATTCTGGAAAGCGCTTTGTTACAGCTGCAGCGGTTGTAAAAGCTCGAGTAAAGCTGTATTGTATTGTATTCCCTTAAGCGTAGCTCCATCTAGTGGATGTATAATGGAACCACAGACACGATTGTAGCTTCTATCCTGTGCGGCTTATAATGCGGTGCTCCCTACTTCTGAAAACTGTTTTAAAAGGGGCCATTCATTGAAGGTGCGCCTTATACTCCGAAGCGCCTTATAATGCGGGAAATATGGTATGCCAATGATAATGTCTCTCTCTCTCTCTCTCTCTCTCTCTCTCTCTCTCTCTCTCTCTCTCTCTCGTAAGTACACATTTATGTGTCTCATGATTTAATTGTTAATCGCGCTTCCCCATTTGTAGAATTGTATCGTATTTATAATCCTGGACCGATTTAGCAACATCATGATAAAAACTTTCGAAATATGTTAGGGATCCAACGAAAGACCCTTTTCATTACACATTACCGATAAAGCAAATTCATTTTGGTGAATCAGACCCGATGTGAATGTCAACTCCTTCCTTTCTCATGTCTGTCTTGAAGGAATCTTATGTATGGAAAATGTACCAGGAGCGTTGCTGGGAGTTCTTCCCAGCTGGGGATTGTTTCCGAAAACAGTATGAAGATCAACTCAACTGATCTGTCTCTGGAGTTTTGTCCCTCGTGGCTTTTCCGAAACCCTGCTGCATACTTATTGGAGTAGCATAAGTTGGCAAACCACAGGGATTCGACCAACCAATACTCCCCTGACAAAACGCCTTGGAGCCACATCTCCAAAATCAAACTGGACTGACCATCATCCAAGATCTTCCTCATTCAGCAGGTCAACGTGCTGAATCTGCCCCAGATTGCAGCATTCATTTTTGGAATATTTTGTGTACATGGAAAATGATCTGCTTCTATCATGTAAAATCAAATTGTTGGCATGTGACTGACAGCTTAAACTCATATATGAGTCCTTCTTTTCTTCTATTTGACATCACAGTAATAAGCATTAAAAAACGAAAATGCGAGAGGAGTTGTGGACAGAGGAGAATGACTCATTGTGTCGACCAGACACACTTGGTGGTACATGGAGTGAAACCTGCTGCAATATATCTTTCAAGATCTGCTTTTGTTACCACTGTCCAAAAATGTGACTTCGTTGAATTTTGCCTGCGATGCAGTGGGAAGACGATGTGCCTGAAGCAGAAGACTTTCCTCATGTTTGAAAAAATCGAGAGCATTTTAATGGTTTGAATTAAAGCGGAGCTTCCGGATGTGATCATGGTGTCCACAATCTGCACATGCCCATGATTGTGTGTGTGTGTGTGTGTGTGTGTGTGTGTGTGTGTGTGTGTGTGTGAAGAACGCTGTAAAATTGCCTGCGACTTGATGTTGAATGAGTTCAAGCTCAACTGAATAGTCCTGCTTGCTCTTTAATTTGCCCCTTTTTAAGGGTACAAAAACTATTAAAGTTGTAAAGTTTGAATGAGGGCTTAACATCCTGTTGAATTGTTTTATTATCAAGTGAATACAATTCATTATGTCTCTTATGATAGTTAACCTTGTTGGTTCTTTTATCTCAGACATTTTTTTTTAAGTTGTTATTGATCTGACGTTTCGGCGGAAGTCTTTCGCCACTTTCGGAGTTGCACGCTGAGCTAAAAGAACCAACAAGTTGTGTTTTATTATTAGTATCTGGATTCTTTGGAGATTCTGGGTTGGAAATCTTTTGCCTGACAATGGCTTACAACCGATTTTCATCACATGACACAATTTGCGGTAATTAAACAGACCTGGGCAAAATATGGCCTAGGGGTCACATTTTGCCCATCCACGGTTTCTCACCGACCATCACAGTGAACATGAAGTCAAATGAAAAGGTCAAATATGTGATGCTTTGCTTTTGAAAATCGTGCTTTTGTTGTATGTGTACATATGAACATGCGTACAAGCGAGATAGTGAGCAACGACTTCTGTCTGCAGTGTTGCCAACTGCGACTTTTCCAATCCTACCTGCAACTATTTTTTTTCCAAAAAGGAGACCAGCAAAAATGACAGCCATGGTCCTATATGGTGTTCATGTTACACTCTCATTTCCTGTATAGTGGAGGGAAGAGGAAATCTGGCCTGATTATACTGCACACAAATCTACAGTTTACATACTATATCAGTCGATCATTTTTCAGCATTGTCAATAATATACCTCACGAGGCCTGAAGGTATCTCGGTTCCAAAAAATGCCCGAGGCATTTGAATTTTTTTTTTTTTACCCGCTTATTTGCGTGCCCAATGTAAGGACGAATAAGTCAAGCTACCTTCTGCAAGAATTGTTCATGTTATGCACGACGGTAGCACACTGCCAACGTGGTAAGAAGTCCAATTTTAGCTAGCAAGCACCACGCGGGCCAACATTGAGATGGGCTTCGTTGATGGGCTACGTTGTATTGAATTTGTTGCTCATTACCTGGCTAACTTTTCTCAGCTGCCACCGAACTTGGAAAGTCAGGCGTTTCAAACTACACGTGCACTACGTCACAGATACCGAAATCCCCATTACATTCAAGTCTAACCTCAACAATATCCTCAGATCCGTTCAGATTTCTCATTCTGATTCCAGCTGGGCTGCCTCGCCAACTTGGATCACAGCTACATTTGTCAGATGAACGACCAAAAAGTCTTGTCGTAAGTAACAGAAATCGAATCAGGTGCTGCAGGTCAGTGAGAACCTTGAACAGAATTAGCAAGCCGCGCGCGGCCCTCGCCTGCGCGGCCCTCGATTCATTCCTGAAAATAAAAAATCTTCACTGTTGCTGAACCATTGAAAGATGTCATCCTAGTGCTAACCACAGAATGGCAGACATCGCCTCCAACCCTGAGTGTGGATTTGTGAAGAAGTGTCATGGCCGCCACAACGTCGATCTCATAAGTATATCAACAAAAACGTGAATGTATTCAATCCTTAATTGTGTTTAAAACGTATATGGTGGCTAAATTGGACAAGCGACTGTTGTGATGGATGCAGAGGGGACCAATTTTACTGCCCGATAGTGGCACTCTTCACACAGGTGAGTGAGCCATCTTATTCATTTGGGGATTTGAATGACATCCGGGAAAACATACCGTCATCCATCCATCCATTGCCATCCAACCTCACCTTGTTAAAATAGGGGCAGCGGCACCCTCAACCTTCCACTGTGTTCCAGAAGAGCGTCAACCGTGACCGCCAACAAAATCCGGAGCCTTGAGGAACATATGCACCAATTACTCGACCAACAAACACAGCTGCCAAAACACACCAAATCCTATTGAACATCTTTAGAAGGAGCTAAAACATGCAGTGTCGAGAATGCACCCTTTACATCTGAAGTAAAAGTAAAAGCAAAAAGTAAAATGAAGAGTACTGTAACATGATACAATATTAGTCAATGCTCAATGCTTTGTTATGCTCATCTTGAGCAGCATACACGAAATGTGTGTAGAATTAGGGATGGTGATAGAGAGAATACGTGATGCATGGCAAAGATCCCTTAAAAGGATTTCCAGAGCTGACAGAAATCATGAACAGAGACGAGGTGAGGGGAGTTTGGTGGGCTTCATGCTGATGGAACTGAAAGAAAAAGGGCAGAGATGCCAGGATATGTTTAAAGGGGAAAATGCCTGGAAAGTGCTCAGCGTGGGATGTGAAAAAACTAAATTATAAATCAAAAGTGGAAAAAATATATTTTTTTTTGCTAGGTGAAGGGAGAAAAAAATTCATGTGGTCACTAGCATCCCATGACTTTTGGATTAAGCAACAAAGAGGAAATAATTACTGTACATACAAAAGCCTTCTAATGTTGAATACTTTGATTTTAGAGTAAGGGCTACCGTATAAAGCGTTCCTCACCTTCGACAGATCTATTTCATCTGCAATAAGCTGACAGTACAAGGCCTGCAGTATGTCCATGTAAATTCAACTCTTTCATATAGTGTAAATTCAATTTTAATATTCCACATTTTGTTTAACGCTGTCCCCCCCACCGACACCCCTCAAAAGTATGAGCTGAACTCTCGTGAGCCAATTCTATGGGTTGTCACATTGAACCCCTCGAATGTTTTGCTGCATAGACAAAAGTTTAAAAGGCGGAGCCGTCGGCTGTAGTCACACACGCAGTTCTTGAGCAGCAAAAGAAGGCAGCATGCTGCACTAGGAGGGCTGACTTTCGAGTAGGATATCATTCGGATGCATCTGGTAAGTCTTTTTTTTTTTCCAACCTAATCACATAACTCAATTATTATCCAAATTTAAGCATAGGTTAATAATGTTTATTATGGTCGAGTATTATTTTATTAGTATTACATTAGTTCCATAAATCAATTCTGATTACGTTTACTATGAAAAAAAAAAACTGAAGTGAACAAGAATGAACAGAAGCATTGGTTTTGTCTGAGAAACACTAAATTGAGATTCCAACATATACCGCAACAGTATTTTTGCACGGCAGTGGAAACCATAATATACATAATTGTTACGTGAATTAAGCACTTTGAAGGTGGTAACTTTAACTTTCCTGTTATGTGACAGGCCAAATTGATATAGATTTTTTATTTATTTCTTTCTTTATTTTTCATGCTGACAGAATTTTTTTCAGCACAAAACGTCTGTTTAGCTTCACGGGTATAATAGGGGAAACATTAGGCAGAGATACGCTTTTCTTTTTCATTTAGCACAGGTAAAATGATAGGGATTCTTTGTGAAATATTAATATTTTGGAAGGGCTCAAAGGGAAGTGAACCAATGTTTGGATTGTGAATTAAAAACTGGCACAATAAAAAAAAAAAATTTAATCAGGATAACGATGGAAACATGACTTCCTTGGAAGAGTAAAATGACAAAGCTATTATTTGGTTCCTCTCCGAAAGTTCTTTAACCCTCCTGTTATGTCATTTGGGACCCATTTTAAAATTAAAAACAAAATGGAAAAAAAAAAAAAAAGGTTGCCCAAAGAAAGCTGGGATAGGCTCCAGCACACCCGCCACCCTCGTCCATCATTAACATAAAGCAGTCAGTGGATGGACGGACGAATTCAAATTCTTTTATTCAAAGTGAAACTTTTGCTTGGCCTACTGATCGTAATCGACACGTTTATAGGAAAATGGTTTGTACGCACAAAATTCAAACATGCATTTTGCTGTAAAAATGAGTGAAAAATCCTCTTGGAACCGCAAGAAGCGGAAGGAAGAGCGCTTAATACTGCTTGAAATGGGAATGGAGTTACGTTTTTTTCCCCCCTTTGGTTTGGCTCAGTTCTTGAAAAAGAAAAGACATTCTCCAAATAACGTCAACAAATCCCCGAACCACCTTTCAATTGTTCACAACAAAATGTCATTTCTCATTGATTGCAAAAGTATTAGTAGATGTGTCAGCTGTCTCAGTGCATCTTTGCAAATGGTTATATACTGTACAACTAAGCCGATAGTTTGCACCGGCCCGAATTTAGTGCATTTCCCAAATAAATAACTCGTGCTAATCTAAATGTATTTAGTTGATTAGCAATTGACTGGTTCGCACGTCCACCTCCCAGTGCATCCAAGGACATCGCAGGGGGATCAGTATAGGCGACGGGTTGAGTCTTTTGTGGCATTTCTTCCCTCTCTGTAATGTGGATGAAAAAATGGTGGCAAAATACCGTATTTTCCGTGCCATAAGGCGCTTCGGAGTATAAGGCATACCTTCAATGAATGGCCTATTTTAGAACTGTTTTCATGTATTGGCATTACAAGGTGTATAGAATAGAAGCTACAATAGTGGGTGCAGTTGCATTATGCATCCACTAGATGAAGCTGCGCTAAAGGCAATCCATCCATCCATTTTCCGATCCGCTTTATCCTCACAAGGGTCGCCTTCCCAGCCGTCTTTGGGCAGTAGGCGGGGGACATCCTGAACCGGTTGCCAGCCAATCGCAGGGCGCTAAAGGGAATACAATACAATGATAGCTTTATTTATATAGAGTCTTCAAAACCGCCGCGGCTGTAACAAAGCGCTTTCCAGAACATTTAAAATGCTACCTCCAAGAAATCAGAATATTGATCCATATATATGGCGTCTTGGATTATAAGGCGCACTGTCGGCTTTTCAGAATTGAATTCATTGAATGCTTTTGGGTGCGCCTTATAGTGCGGAAAATGCGGTCGTAATGTATGGAGGTTCCTTGCTGTGTGAATAATGGTTACAACATCCTTGGCAGTCTGAATGCAGTGTGTGTGACATCAAACTTTGTCGGCTGTTTTTACCTGTAAATCCTGCAGCAAAAGCAAAACAAAAGAACGGAGATGCGAACGGTCAAACCTTCATGAAATAGGCAACCCCCTCTACCAATTGAGGCACAGACTAGCATGCCCGTTGACCGGCGGTTCGACTGTTCAAATATCGGCTATTTCGTTTTGCTCCTGCTAAGACAGCGCAATTGAGAAGCATGTGTAAACAGTTTGGGGGGAGATATGAGCTTTTTGTAATCGGCTGTATTGCTGGGCAGAACTTGAAAACTGCTTGACCAAATGATCTTATAATTTAAGAATGTCATTTCTGTTTCAATAAATGAGCCGAACCAATGGAGAAAAAACTGTAATGTGAACAAAGAGTACCAAAAATGTTTTTTTCCTGACGCTTTCAGAAATGTAAACATTACGATCTTTATTGCTGTTCCTGAGGAACTGACATATCAGGAGGGTTTAACATTTTAAATTTTTATTTGTTTGCCACTTTGTTTGTTTGTTTTAACAGTGACAATTCCATGATGACAGCGCAATGGAAGACTGGTTGGCAATGCTCCTTTACCGAGAGGGGGTTCTTGAATTAAAATTTCGATTCAGATCTTTTTTGAGGAGCCTGCATGTTTTGGGTATGTTTTCGATCTGATTCCATATCTCTTAATATTTCTACCTTCCTACCATTCAACTAGCTTGCTACATACTATATAGATTACAAGTTGGCGCACACATTTTGAAAGGTTAACCAGTGCATTAAGATGAAAAATATGCAGTTTACCGTATTTTCCGCACTGTAAGGTGCTTCGGAGTATAAAGCGCGACTTCAATAAATGGCCTTTTTCAAAACTGTTTTCAGATACTGTGTAAGATGCATAGAATAGAAACTATAAAATTGGCTGCGGTTGTATTATGCATCCACTAGATGGCACTACGCTAAGGGGAATACAATACAATACAGCTTCATATAGAGCTTTTACAATCGCTGCAGTTGTCACAAAGCGCTTTACAGAACATTTAAAATACAAAGTTCAAGAAATCGGAATGTTGATCCATATATAAGGTGCATCGGATTTCAGGCGCACTATCGGCTTTTGAGAAGATTGAATGCTTTTCGGTGCGCCTTATAGCGTGGAAAATACGGTAATTAAACATGACATTGAAAATATAAGAGTCAATGATGGTGTAGTGGTACACACGCCTGACTTGTGTGCGGGCAAGCGTGGGATCGGTTCCCACTCAGTGACGGTGTGTATGTCGGTGTGGATGGTTGTTTGTCTCTACATGTGCCAAGCTACTGACTGACGACCAGTTTAGGGTGTCGTCCGCCTTCCGACTTAAGTCAGCTGAGATGGGCTCGAGCATCGCCCCGCGATCCTGTTCAGGTTAAAGCGGTGTGGAAAATATATGGATTGTAAATATTCAGTAAATCCACTATTTTCACATTTAGGATGGAAGGAATGACAATTGATGCTAAAGTTTAAAACATCAACAACGATATGAAAAGCTAATATTCCTTTTGCCATGCGCTTGAACTCAACTGCACTTCAGGTTTTGCTTCTGATGCAACTCCGTCGTGAAGGGAATACATATTCGAGTCCAATGATAACAAGAATCGGAAAAAAAAGTGTAAATTACTTAAACTTGTGTTGAAACAATGTATGTATAAATATATGCCGTAGTATGGAGAGGCTAGACTATGTGTACCAGATGACAGCCACCCTCAGTTGCAATTTTTCCAGTTTTACATTGCATGTTTGATGTTTTTGATTATTATTATTTTTTGGGGGGCGGGGGCATCGAATAACTTTCAAAATGTATGTCCATTTATGAATGTTCTGTCAAATGCCAAATGCCATCTTTCCTCGGAACTGAAGGTATGACAATATCCCAAAGCATTGGAGCAGCCATCCAAGCTTCCATTTTCTGCGCCTGCCCTCATTAGGGTTGAGGGTGATCTGGAGCCTTTGGATATGATGGTTCTGGCTTTAATTAGTACAGCCTGTATTAGTAATGTCATCTCTTCTTTACAGGCTATGCTAATCTATACCATAATCAGCAATGCAATGGAAGCTGTCTGAGTGAATGCAATGTTTTGTATGATTTTCACACAACTCTTCATGATGGACTCCAGATTAATTCAGAAGTGTGTGTATGTCTTAGCAGGTAACACTGTTGCACTGAATTTATCGGCTATTTTTTTTTCTCAAAGTACTGCTCAAACATTCATCTGCATCTCATTGTCAGAACTGTCAACAATGAAATGATAGCAAAAAAACATCAGGAAAATTCAGTGGCAACAGAAGATGGCTACCCTCTGGCTTCAGCCGCGAGGGGCCAGTTGTTAGCCCATTCGTGAATAAATCCATGCTCTCTCTCCTGTGGTTGTACTGTGGTTGAGAGGAAAGAAATTTCATCTGTGCTGTATGTTGCACATAGAGCATATTTGACAATAAAGTTGACTTGACTACACACAATGACTGCGACCCTGTAAAAAAGAGAAATGAGATGAGCCCCTAAAGCCTCCTTAGGCTTCTGCAGAATGTCTTGCGCAGTGGCTTTCAAGTGAACACCAAAGAGCAGTGTTTCACTTTTCAGACAACTGGCCACACTCCACTGGTAGAACTGACTTCAGAAAATGACTTTTGATATTTCAGTGCAGCAAACGTTGGCTCCTCTTAGACTTTAACTCCAGTAATACTCTACAACTTGACTTTTAGTTCAACCAAAGTTATTTTTTGTCAAAATGCTTGGGTAAAAATCCAAGTGTCGTGTTCACTTTATACAAAACTGTGATAAAAAAACAAAAAAAACAAAACAAAAACAATGAAGTTCCTTGTTCTGGTTCATTTCTAACAGAATAAATACAATAATAATAACAATAAAATAATAATACACTAATAGTAATAAATATCCAACTTCCTGGAAATCTTAAAATCTTTTTTCTGATTGAGATGAGGTTATTTTTGGGCAGGGAGGGGTGGAAGGTTGGATGATAAATTTAAAATAGCTTGATGTCAGGACTACAAACCAATGTTTATTCATATTATTCTTTTTCTATTGTTTTTGAATTTGTGATTGTCTGTGTGAGGACAGGATAGGGCATTTCAATTGCAACTGACCAGTGGAGAAGGGGTAAGATAAAAAAAATAAAATAAAAATAACAGGTTATGGTTCTCTCCTTTCCTTTTTAATTTTGTTGTGTTAGCATGTTGCTGTTTTTGTATATTTTAGTATTGTTGGACTACTTTAATTTCATGTATCTGTTTGTTTGTTTGTTTGTTTACTGTCGCGTGTTCACAATAAAGCCTTCAATCATTTATTCAAAAAGAGTTCCATGGCTTTAATATCAACGTTGGGTATTTGGTTAATTTAAAAAACATATTATTCATAATAACCATGCAGTGTAAATAAAAGTGCCACACACCCAAGTTCAAATTCCATTTGTTTGTGATTCCAAAAAAAAAAAAAAAAAAGGCCGAAAAAAATAATTTTCATATTATTCTTTTTCTATTGTTTTTGAATTTGTGATTGTCTGTGTGAGGACAGGATAGGGCATTTCAATTGCAACTGACCAGTGGAGAAGGGGTAAGATTAAAAAAAAAAAAAACAAAAAAAAAACAGGTTATGTTTCTCTCCTTTCCTTTTTAATTTTGTTGTGTGAGCATGTTGCTGTTTTTGTATATTTTAGTATTGATGGACTACTTTAATTTCATGTATCTGTTTGTTTGTTTGTTTGTTTACTGTCGCGTGTTCACAATAAAGCCTTCAATCATTTATTCAAAAAGAGTTCCATGGCTTTAATATCAACGTTGGGTATTTGGTTAATTTAAAAAACATATTATTCATAATAACCATGCAGTGTAAATAAAAGTGCCACACACCCAAGTTCAAATTCCATTTGTTTGTGATTCCAAAAAAAAAAAAAAAGGCCGAAATAAATCATTGCACATTTCCTGCCATTAATGTAGCATATCACCTCTATACTGATTTTTTTGTTGTTGTTTTGTTTTGGCTAGCAATCTATCACCGTGGCAAATCTTTGCCCTTTTTTTGCAAAACTGCTCCAAATCTGTCAGATCATGAGGGCATCTCCTTTGTGGGTGTGTGTGGGTGTGTGTGTATTTTCTTTCACAAAGTAAATTAAGGAATCCGATTGCTTTTACATACCATCGAATGGATGGTTGACGCTAATTACCCATTTTGCCTCTTCTCATGTTTGTCTCCATTCTTCCTGTTATAGATGCCTGTTGGTCATTATGGATGAAACCGCAAGCACCTTCCTACCAGCGACTTTTGGTACTGCCAACAACACCTACTACCTATGTTTAACATTTGAAAAGCTAATTCTATTGGGAGGAGGTACTACCACGAGGCACACAGTAATCCCTCCTTTTGTCCAGCTGTCCTCATGTTAGGAAAAATCCATGAAGTTGTGACCAGAAATTGATTTCATTATTTTCGTTAGTGACAATAGAGAATAATTTTCAAGTTAAAAAAAAAAACAAAAAACATAGGACATGAACTGATGAATTTAGATTTAGACCAGAAATCTATACATAAGCAACATAACATGTGAACATGAACAGCAGCATGAGTGAAGTTGCATCAAGTCCTTGAATGTTGAAACACATTTTTTTCCTACGCTATTATTTTCCTTGGCAAGATGACTTTAAAATAAAATCAGAGAGGCCTTTCTCACGTGAAAATGGGTCGTGTTTGACAGAGCTGCCTTTGAAACATGAGATTGGGTTCAGCTGCAGGGGCAGATATTTTCTGGTGAGCGTCTCACCACCCCAAAATTTTGTACTTTGGAAAATCCGTAACTATTTGCCTGATAGAAAGCTGTCCATATCTCAAGTTTTCCAAAAGCACGAATACATAAACTATATGCAATTGCAAATTTGACTGATTTTGTGGTGCTTGATAAATTGTCCAAAAATTTCCAAGTGGCCCTTGCATCTTTTGATTTTTCTGTATCAGGCCCTCTGAGGAAAAGGTTTGCACACCGCTGTGTTTAGAGGACTTGTCGTAACTCTCGTTAAAAGAAGGGAATGGCCCTGTGAGTTGGAGAAACGTGATTGGATTGAGGGCTCCGAATCATTCCATCTCTGACAGAGAACCCACGAAGTTTTTTTTTTCCAGTTTCTTCCCATTCATGCAAACTCGCACTCAATCGTCTCATCAGGATTTCTTCATCGAGGAGCCATGTTTAACTCATCACCATCACACTGTCGCCATGAAAAACAAGGCTCAGCGATGAATTCATGGAGGAAAACAGTTTTCAAACATGTCATCCCTTATACTGGTTGGAAAACGTGATTTCTTTCCATTTCAGATGGCTCTTACCAGGAAGCTGCCATATTGTCTGGCGGTGTTGGCGCGTGGAGTACCCATCATTTTAATAGCAATCATATTATTTGGCACGAAGCAAACTTCACTGACTCACCGGGAAATAGCACACTAATCCAGGCAACAGCCGACTTTGACCCATTAGGAGGACATACAGTCTGGCAGGTAACAATCAGATTTCACCAGAATCAAAGCATGAAAAATCCTGATTTGTTCGAATTCTGTTTTTTTTTTTTTTTAGATTCGTGATTGTATGGTATTGTGACTGTACCGTATTTTCTGCACTATAAGGCGCACCAAAAAGCATTCAATTTTCTCAAAAGCTGACAGTGCGCCTTAATATCCAATGCGCCTTATATAAGGATCAATATTCAGAATTCTTGGACGTAGTATTTGAAATGTTCTGTAAAGCCCTTTGTTACAGCTGTAGCCCTTGTGAAAGAGCTACATAAATAAAGCTGTATCGTATTGTATTCACTTTAGTGTGGCTCCATCTAGTGCATCGATAATGCAACCGCAACCACTATTTTAGCTTCTATTCTATGCGCCTTATACTGCGGTGCACCCTATATATGAAAACAGTTTCAAAATAAGACATTCATTGAAGGTGCGCCTTCAACTCCGTGCGGAAAATACGGAAAACTGAGCAGATTTTTCATCTTAATGCACCGGTTAACCTTTCAAAATGTGTGCGCCAATTTGTTATCAATATATGTACCAAGTTAGTTGAATGGTAGAAAGGTCGAAATATTATGAGATGGAATCAGATCGAAAACATACCCAAAACATGCAGGCTCCTCAAAAACTACATCTCGACAGCAAGCTAACAACAGTATTTTCCATCTATGGTTTTAAAAGACATCAATATTAAAAAAATTGTAGTAGTGTTGTTTTCATTTAATTTAATCATGTAATTAATTTAATATGCAGTTAACACTACATATTTGATATTTTTTCAGGGTTCAGTTGAGCTTCACTATGTTATAAATTATTAGGCAGTAGTTCATTATTTTTTCTCACTAGTAAATGCAATCTACACTGAATAGATGTTTTATGTCATCATCAATTTCTACAACCGTCTGAAGATTGTTTTTATTCAAAATTACCATTTTTTTTTCCATCTTTAGGTTATCGTAATTGTCTTACTCACCGGATCACTTTCACTTGTCACCGTTGTTGGGAACATCTTAGTCCTGTTGTCCTTCAAGATCAATAAGGCACTGAAGACCGTGAACAACTACTACTTGCTGAGCTTGGCGTTTGCCGACCTGACCATTGGCACTTTATCCATGAACTTGTATACCACCTACATCATCATGAATCAGTGGGCTCTGGGGCCAGTGATCTGTGATTTGTGGCTCGCAATTGACTATGTAGCCAGTAATGCTTCAGTCATGAACCTCCTCGTCATAAGCTTTGACAGGTAACGTGTTTGTTTTTTTTCGACCTCCGATAGTATTTTCATGCTTTCAGTTTTTCCTCAGTTGCTTTGGTACATTTCTCAGATCAGAATTGAATTTCTCAAAAGTACTTGCATGTGACGAAAATCAAAAAAAGCGATCAGAGACATCATGCTCAAAGCGCGCATGACTTCATACACGCCTGCTCCAGGCAAAGGTTGAAAGTAAACAAGAAGCTGCATTGACGAAAAAATACATTGTCTCACTTCTCCTGTCCCATGTAAATCCGCTTCATTTCCAAGTGCCGACTTTCAATTCCTAATACGCATCCGTGCTCCACGCTGACGCTGCCCGTATGGAGCAGCAGCGTTAAAATCATTTCAATGGCTAAATTTCTAAAATGGTTTCTAAATCGTGTCTTTTTTTTTTTCTCTCTCTCTCTTACTTTTTTTCATTAGGTATTTCTCCGTTACCAGGCCTTTGACCTATCGCGCAAAGCGCACAACCAAGAGGGCCATGACCATGATTTGTTTAGCCTGGTCAATATCATTCATTCTTTGGGCCCCAGCCATCCTGTTCTGGCAGTACATCGTTGGGGAGCGGACAGTGCCGTCTAATGAATGCTTCATCCAGTTTCTGTCTGAGCCCATCATTACATTCTGCACGGCGATAGCTGCATTTTACTTGCCAGTTACTATCATGACAACCCTGTTTTGGAAGATCTTTCAGGAGACAGAGAAACGTGCTAAGGATATACAAGGTCTTAAGGGCTCGGGCGCAGGAAACAGCCAGAGTCAAAATCACAGGAGTGACGATGGCGTGACCAAGAGCCAAAAGGAAAAATCAGACACAACGTCGACACAGCAAATGCACTCGGCGAACGAGAGGAACGATGAGCAAAATCAGCAGGCTTCAGACAACGGCAAGGACAACTCGAGTATTCCGAGAGGAATGGAAAGCGCGGGGAAACGTCGTGCGTTCCTTTTCCACTTTTCGTCGCATTTCTGCCGCAGTTTCAGAAGGGCTGACAACACCGTCCCTGCAGATCAGAGCTGCTGTGACAGTTTAAACAACAATGACGCTTCCGAGGATGAAGAGGAAGTAAATGATGCAGACCAAACAAGACTTGCCACAGGTCGGATATGGTCATCCTAACCTGTGTTGAGCGTTCTTAAAACTTTCGAATCGTGCCTACATTATATAGGATTTTTATTTTATTTTATTTATTTATTCATTTTGGTATTGTCTATTCCAAATACAAAGTGACACATATTCTGGATGACTATTTTACTAAATTGCAAGAAAACACAAAAGTCAGCAGTGATCCGTGACAATATCAAAGTTAAAAATCACAAGTAACTCATACTTTACTGTTAAATATTCTATCCCATTTAGTTGGCCTGTGCTGACTCTCCCCCCTTTGGTTAAAATAAGGGTAACCGCCACACTATTCCATTCTTTTGCTTTTTTTTTTACCCTTTAATGCACCCTGTAACCTAATAACATGATAAGCTGTCCACTGTAGTAACCGAAAGGGTTAATGATCAACACGCCTCTAATATTTAGAGCATATCTTTTGCTCTGGGTGGCCCAGTGGTCGACAGGTTAGTGCGTCGGCCTCACAGTGCAGAGGTGCGGGATTCAATTCTGGCCTTCCTGTGTGGAGTTTGCATGCTCGCCCCCGTGCCTGCGTGGGTTTTCTCTGGGTACTCCGGTTTCCTCCCATCCATCCTTTCATTCATTTTCCGATCCGCTTTAACCTCACAAGGGTCGCGGGGGGATGCTGCAGCCGATCCCAGCCGTCTTCGGGCAGTAGGTGGGGGACACCCTGTACCGGTTGCCAGCCAATCGCAGGGCCCACAGAGACAAGCAACTATCTGTGCTCACACCCCAACCTAGGGACAATCTAGAGTGTTGAAAATGGTTTCTAAATCGTGTCTTTTTTTTTTTCTCTCTTTCTCCTAATTTTTTTCATTAGGTATTTCTCCGTTACCAGGCCTTTGACCTATCGCGCAAAGCGCACAACCAAGAGGGCCATGACCATGATTTGTTTAGCCTGGTCAATATCATTCATTCTTTGGGCCCCAGCCATCCTGTTCTGGCAGTACATCGTTGGGGAGCGGACAGTGCCGTCTAATGAATGCTTCATCCAGTTTCTGTCTGAGCCCATCATTACATTCTGCACGGCGATAGCTGCATTTTACTTGCCAGTTACTATCATGACAACCCTGTTTTGGAAGATCTTTCAGGAGACAGAGAAACGTGCTAAGGATATACAAGGTCTTAAGGGCTCGGGCGCAGGAAACAGCCAGAGTCAAAATCACAGGAGTGACGATGGTGTGACCAAGAGCCAAAAGGAAAAATCCAACACAACGTCGACACAGCAAATGCACTCGGCGAACGAGAGGAACGATGAGCAAAATCAGCAGGCTTCAGACAACGGCAAGGACAACTCGAGTATTCCGAGAGGAATGGAAAGCGCGGGGAAACGTCGTGCGTTCCTTTTCCACTTTTCGTCGCATTTCTGCCGCAGTTTCAGAAGGGCTGACAACACCGTCCCTGCAGATCAGAGCTGCTGTGACAGTTTAAACAACAATGACGCTTCCGAGGATGAAGAGGAAGTAAATGATGCAGACCAAACAAGACTTGCCACAGGTCGGATATGGTCATCCTAACCTGTGTTGAGCGTTCTTAAAACTTTCGAATCGTGCCTACATTATATAGGATTTTTATTTTATTTTATTTATTTATTCATTTTGGTATTGTCTATTCCAAATACAAAGTGACACATATTCTGGATGACTATTTTACTAAATTGCAAGAAAACACAAAAGTCAGCAGTGATCCGTGACAATATCAAAGTTAAAAATCACAAGTAACTCATACTTTACTGTTAAATATTCTATCCCATTTAGTTGGCCTGTGCTGACTCTCCCCCCTTTGGTTAAAATAAGGGTAACCGCCACACTATTCCATTCTTTTGCTTTTTTTTTTACCCTTTAATGCACCCTGTAACCTAATAACATGATAAGCTGTCCACTGTAGTAACCGAAAGGGTTAATGATCAACACGCCTCTAATATTTAGAGCATATCTTTTGCTCTGGGTGGCCCAGTGGTCGACAGGTTAGTGCGTCGGCCTCACAGTGCAGAGGTGCGGGATTCAATTCTGGCCTTCCTGTGTGGAGTTTGCATGCTCGCCCCCGTGCCTGCGTGGGTTTTCTCTGGGTACTCCGGTTTCCTCCCATCCATCCTTTCATTCATTTTCCGATCCGCTTTAACCTCACAAGGGTCGCGGGGGGATGCTGCAGCCGATCCCAGCCGTCTTCGGGCAGTAGGTGGGGGACACCCTGTACCGGTTGCCAGCCAATCGCAGGGCCCACAGAGACAAACAACTATCTGTGCTCACACTCACACCTAGGGACAATTTAGAGTGTTCAATCAGCCTGCCATGCATGTTAATGGAATGTGGGAGGAAACCGGAGTACCCGGAGAAAACCCACACAGGCAAAGGGAGAACATGCAAACTCCACACAGGGAGGCCGAAGCTGGGATTGAACCCGGTACCTCTGCATTGTGAGGTCGACGCGCTCACCACTAGATCACTGGGCCGCTCCGGGCTGTATTACATCAGTCTATTTATGCTAGGGTGCATTAGCAGATATCCAGAATTCCGTGTGAAAATTTACATTTGGAAGACACCTGCTTTTTGACCTTTGGATATCTGAATCAATGCACGTTTTGTTCCCCTTCAGCAGGAATCTCCAAATTGTGCCACTTGAGAAAAAAAAATTGGAATTGTGTCACAAATCAAACCTACAACATGCTGTAATACGATGTCTCATTTGTTCTCCGTAGATGGAAAGAAGACTAAAAGGACAAAGGACCGAAAATCATCCGAGTCCAAACACCCGCCACCTCCTGAGGACGCCTCCCCTGAAAATATCTCCATGAAAGATGCGAAAAGGTTTGCCTCCAAAGCCAAGACAGAGGTGAACAAACGCAAGAATGAAAAAAAGGCTAATGACAAGAAAGCGGCACGGACGCTGAGTGCCATCCTTTTGGCCTTCATCACTACTTGGTTACCATACAACATCATGGTCCTAGTTAACACCTTCTGCCAAGACTGTATCCCGGGAAATCTTTGGGCGCTGGGATACTGGTTGTGTTACGTGAATAGCACGGTCAACCCGATGTGCTACGCCCTGTGTAACAAGACTTTTCGAACCACGTTCAGGGATATCTTAATGTGCCAGTGGAATCAAAACAAAAGCAAGCCTCAATTTCATAAAAGGAATGCTGCAGCTTGCCGAAAGAAAGATCAAATGTAGAGCAGAAATATGACTAAAACAATTTCAAAAATGCGACAGGACTTTTAAATGGTAACTCTAATATTTGGGGAAAGTTTGGCAAGACATGCTTACGCTAGAAAAATAACCAGACCTGTACTGTGATCCTCAGAAATTCCAATACTCTTTCCAAAAACTTTAAGAGTATTCATTGAACTACAGTTTACATTTCGAATTTCTGATCCATTCATTGAAGGTACGCTTTATAATCCGAAGCGCTTTATAGTGCAGAAAATACGGTAATATATAAGGTAAGTGATTGTGTTCCCATACTGTACCGACTGAACAGAAATCCACGGGTCAGTCATGCACAGGGTTAAAATCTACACAGACTTCCTCTACTACAGTTGCACTGCAACAGTCGAGTAAAAACTAAGCAATGTAATGTTTGTCACAACGTGTAAAAGTTTCAGATACAGAAAGGAACATTGTCGCAGTGATCCTCTTTCACAGTTGCTGACATATGTACTAAGTGTAGTAGTGTGACAAGTCTAATCAATATGGATTGAATTTAGTCATCGAGTTACTTCGTTAATGAGTATATAAACAGGACTAATGATGACATTTCTGGCACTTTTGGATCATGGGTCAAATGAGGCTTAAGTATGGAGCGATATACAGATAGATGCCATTTGTCAGACCATGAAATATCTTATCTCTACTAAGGCAATTAGAGTGCTACGGTGGTTAGTAAGGGCTCTATGAACCCGCTCTATGATTAGTTGGCAAGTGTCATTATCAGAAATCCACAAATAAGCTCATGCAAGCTGATATTCCGAGGAATTCTCCAAGTCAATGCGTCAAAAATACAGTGACGATTCAAATGGCATCACGATCCCTTCGAACGCAACCTACTGTAAATGTACACCAAAGGAACATTGTGAGAAGAGTGTAGATCGGGGGTGCCCATTACATCGTTCGCGATCGACCGGTAGATCGCGACTGGTCCTAAGTCGATCGCGAGGGGTGTAGAGGAGAAAACAAACAAACAAGCATTTGTGTGTCTTTGTGCATGTTAGTGATATATATTTTTTGTGTTAATGTACACTGCACCCTAATCATCTTATCAGTCTCATTTTAACAAAAAGTATAAAAATAAATAAATAAATAAAATAAAGCGGGTAAATCTTTAATCTACGGTGACGCGTGACCTGCGTCACTGGAAGTTGTTAGTGCTCAGCAGTCTGCAATTGCAGCTTGTGATCAGAGCTGTTGCGCTCTATCTTTTATCATTATCATTATTCTCATTCAGAGTTTGTTTCGTGTACATTTCACCGAGGGCACGGGCAAAGAATAGGAATCTCGAGGGCCGAGGGAGGCACTTTAAAACGGTACGTGTGAGCTACGATAGTTAACAGGCTGCAAAAGTGCGTCGCATGCCCCCGTGTCAGCCTGTTGCTCATCTTGGCGTGCATGCGTATGTGCGTGCGCGTGCTCGGTAACGGGTCGATTGCGGGGAGGTTGCTTGATTGAAAAGTCGATCTTCGGTCCAAAAAGTTTGGGCACCCCTGGTGTAGATCATGAATAATTTTTTTGTGTTGTGCATTCAATTGTTATGGAGGTTTTTTTGAGCTATTTGAAATGCTCATTGCATGTTTTTTGGGTTTTTTTTTTTTTTTTAGACCACTCGGTGTCGGGTCATTGTATATGTTGCTGTTTCTGTTGCTGTCACAACTTCTGTTGGTTTGTGTTTATCACATCATATTTTTTTGCATATGCCATGGGTTTTGTTGTTACTTTGAATTCTTGTTGAATACATTTTTTCAAGTTCACCCTGCCCCTCCCTCTTGCCTGCTTTTTGGGGTCCTCCACCAGCACGTTCATGGCAGTTATTGTATGTCTACATGTGTGGCTCCACCTTATGTGTTCAAATATCTCTTGCTGTAAGGATTTTAACGTTGCGACACCAATGTTGTTCCTTAGCCCATCTATGGCATATTGCACTGTCACTTAGCATTAAGCTACACCGACTGTAAAGTAAAGCTATGTGGTTGTCTTTTTGTTTTAGTTTGACAGTAAAGCTCCACAGGTAATAGCAATAAACAGTTTGACCCTTCTTTTTTTGAAGAAGAAGAATTGTTCACTGTTCTGCCAAAGTGCTGCTTTTTATAAAGTGAGTTGAGTTCGCTGCCAACATACAGCAATAATATCAATTTTTTGTCTGTAATTCCAAGCAAACATTTGTTTTTCAAAATTGTTAACGATGGCTGGTATTTCTAGAAAAACTTTCAGAGTTTCTTCAGCTATCCACAAATCTATCGCTACATTTGACACAATGTTTTACTATATCATTTTAGTTACAACGTCAAACAATAGTACATCCTTAACTGGTTGCAAGCCAGGCAGGGCACACATAGGCGGACAACCGTTCACACTCCCAATCACACCTACAGATAATTTAGAGTGATCAATTAACTTACCATGCATGTTTTTGAAATATGTTAGGAAACTGGAGTACCCGGAGTAAAAACCCACCCAGGCATGGGAGAACATGCAAACTCCACACAGGAAGGCCAGAGCCGGAATCGAACCTTGCACCTCTGCACTATGAGGCCAACGTGCTAACCACTTGTCACTGTAATGCTCGATGGGATACATATGTGAAGTATCCCTTTAATTTTTTTTTTTTTTTTTGAGAGGGCACTTTAAAAATGCAACCCTATCCAGTCTCCACATTGGTTAATGTGAACAGCAAAATGAGAATCATGGGTAATGTAGTGAGGAACTCTCACTGGAGTGGGAGTGAATGAGCCTTTTGTCACTCTTGCAGCCGCTCATTCTTCCTTTTATTGGGTATGACTTACTTCTCTTTACATGCCATGTGCGCGTCACATTTCGCATGATGCTTTGCTGATGGAGGTCCACTGAGCATGCGGTGCTTTGTCACAGCAGATGGAGAGCAAAGGGGG